>NC_051198.1:33882898-33884028 GCF_015220075.1 Falco rusticolus
TGTTTTTTTTTGTTTGTTTGTTTTTTTGTTTTTTTTTTTTTTTTTCTCTCGGAGCCGCGCCGCTACCTCGGCGAGGAGCGGCGGCGGGGCGGCCCCGGTGCTCGCTCGTGGCGGCGGCGCCCGGGAGAGGGGTCGGCCCGCGCCGCCCCGCCGCCCACCCGCCGCCGCCTGCGGGCTGCCCGGGCAGCCGCCGCAGCCCTGCGCGGGGCTTTGTCTTTCCCCCAGCCGCTGGCCTGAGCCGTGGCAGCCGGCTGGGGCTGCCGGCCCCCGCGGGCCGCAGAGAGGCTGCCTCGGGGCCTGCGGTAACGCTGTCGCGGGGTGTGTGTGTGTGTGTGTGGCTCAGGAGCCTCTTCCCGCCCCTGCGAGCGGGCCAGAGCAAGAAAAGGCAGCCGGCAGCGGAATCCCCAGCCGTCGCCCCCGACTGCTGCTTTCTCCGCAAGCCTTTTAACTGCCGGGGAGGGCTGGGAGGCAGCGGCAGCTCAGGTGTCTGGCTGATCTTGTGTCGTGACAGTCAGCTCCGGGGCCGGAGCAGCCGAGGGGAAGAGGCCTTTTGGTTTGCTTCCCCGCGAAACGGGGGTCTTTTGTTTTCCCTTTGTCCCTAGGTTCGTCCGGAAGCGTCCGTCGACAAGTCAAGGGGAGCGGAACCGAAGGTCGCTCGAGATGTTACTTCGCCACGCGTGCCTCGTGCTTGCGAGTCGGACTGCTGACTACGGAGGGATCCCTTTTGTAGCCGCCGAGGGCCCGCGAGGCTCCGTGTGCCCGCCGCTGCCGAGTGCTGCGCTGCGGCTCGGGCAACGGCCGGGGAGGAATTGTCGGTCCCTCGTGGTAACGCAGCCGGGCCTGCTAGGCGCTTAGAGCAGCGCGTCCGGCCGGGCAGTATTGTTTTCCGAGGCTGTAAAGGAGCCCGAGGTATAAACCCGCTTGACGTTTCCGTACGGCGGTGCGCTTTGTCGGAGAGCTGGGCCCTACTGACGGAGCTGGCACAGGGTTCCCGCGGGACTCCGGCTTTGCCCGTCTCGTGGAAAGGCTCCAGAGCCTGCTTGGGAAGCCGCTTGACAAGGCACGGCTTTGCCGTGATTTTTACGCCGGAATTCCGACGGTAACGCCAATGCCACGTGTTAGCCTTTCTC
>NC_051199.1:0-193358 GCF_015220075.1 Falco rusticolus
GCGCCATATATTTTTTCTTACCGGTTTACTGCCCGACAGTTTACTTGCCAGCACTGTCCCTCTTTTCTCTAGACAAAATTCACTCTAGGCTGACAGAGAAGGGCTACCCGAGGGAGCAGAGGAAGACATTTGTGAAGAGGAACTTGCACTTGTCATAAGATCCAAGTGCTCGGTGGGCAAGGGGCACACACTTGCACCCAAAGGTTACAAGGGAACACGAGAGCCCAAACCCTGCAGTCTCCCAAACATCACATCCTACTCACTTACCATACAGGAAACGAGTTCCAGCAGCTCTTTCTTGGCCTGTGGGACCCCCTGTGGGTCTCCTTCAATTCTGATCAGGCTGCTCTTCTCATTGTCCAGGGGAACGCGCACAGACACCTGGTTGGTTCTGTAGAGGTCCTTAAACCTGTTAACTTCAAGGCAAGGACTGTGGTGACGCAGTCTGCTAGGCAAAGACTTGGAAGCAAGGCACCTTGATTATCACTGCTCAGAGGCTGTTGAGGAAGTAAACCCTCCTCTGAGAAGGGCTCAGTGGGGTAGGGTTGAGACAGGGGAAATTGCCTCTTCACCATGGAGTTCAGCAAGAGCAGATCTGTGCCACACAAGAACCTGTACAAGTAAATACCGTGGCATCTACAGAGCCAATTGTTCACTTGTCAGAGCGAGGCATGTTTCTTCCCCAAACAGTATCACATTTAGAGCAGAAGGTAATCATTCATTTCTACCCCAAATTCTTTGTTAGGGAGATGTTGCAGCACAATCAAACTAGCAGACTGCAACAAGGCCTTACTGTTGGTCATATTCCATTGTCAGTGCTGTATCACCTTCCTCCAGAGGTCAGACCACACTGCTCCTCCTCCACCTGACACACCCCCACCCTCCTCCCACAATCCACAGGGCTATTTAACCACTTAGTGGAACCAGCTACACCTGCACATCATCCATGTCAATCAACCCACTGCCGCTGAGGCAAGGCCACAGCTGCACGTTATCAATGCTAATCAACCCACCGCCTTCATTCCTCTACAGGGAGAAGCTCACCAAGCCGATTTCCACCACCCACAACTGGCTGCTAAAATGTAATTCACACAGAGCAACGCTTAAAAAAACAAACCAACCAACAAATTTCCTCCAGGATACATCTAAGTAATTCCGCTACTGTTCAAGCTCCCCAAGATACTTTCACACATTAAAGCCATCGCAAGGCCTCACGGCCCATTTCTCTCCTTGTACCACCACCACTCCAGAAAAGCAGAGGAAATGTGATGGAGACAGCACACTGGGTGAGCTGCCAATTTGGGAACGGGGCGGGGGGGCCCTTGCTAGGCTGGCAGGCCAGTGTCGAGTCGGGGGGCCAGTGGGGGCCCTGCCAGCTCAGGTACGGGGTCGGGGGTGGGGTCCAGTCCCCTTGCCTGGCCGGCAGGCTGGCATCAAGTTGGGGGGCCAGGGGGGCCCTGCCGACTCGGGTACGGGGGGGTGGGGTGTCCCCTTGCTAGGCTGGCAGACCGGCATCGAGTCAGGGGGCCTTTGGGGGCCCTGCCGGCTCGGGTATGAGGGGAGGGGGGGGGCAGTCCGGTCCCCTTGCTAGGCTGGCAGGCTGGTGTCAAGTCGGAGGGCCTTTGGGGGCCCTGCCGGTTCGGGTATGGGTCAGGGTGAGGGGGGTCCAGTCCCCTTGCTAAGCCGGCAGGCCGGCGTCGAGTCGGGGGGCCGGGGGGGTCTGCCGGCTCGGGTACGGGGGGGAGGGGGGGTCAGGTCCCCTTGCTAGGCCGGTAGGCCGGTGTCGATTCGGGGGGCCTTTGGGTGCCCTGCCGGCTCGGGAACGGGGCGGGATGTGGGTGGGTCACCTTGCTAGGCCGGCAGGCTGAGGGGAGCCCGTGGCGGCACCGAGCCCCTCCGCGCCCAGGCGCAGAACGGCAGCCACAGCCCCTCCTGGGCCGGCTCCGGGCTGCGTCGCCCAGCGGGGCCGGAGGGGCGGGGGCGGGGCCGGCCCCAGAAGGTGGGTTCATTTCCGGCCCGCGCGGCGCGCTGGAGCGGCGGTGGCGGTGCGGGGCGTTCGCCGGGAGCCTGGAAGACTTTTGGGCAGGGATGTGCAGCGGTGCGCTGGGTGAGCGGTCGGGCTGTGGGCGGCCGGGGACCGGTGGGTGAGCCCGGGCACGGCCGTCGGGCTGCGGCCGGCTGCGGGAGAGGTGGCGGGCCGGCGCTCGGCCGCGACAGGGAGCGCCTGGTGCCGGCGGCGGGCGGGCTGAGGCGGGCGGCCCGGCCCGGGCCCGGCGGGGCTGCCGGCGGTTCTCGTTTCCCCGGCAGTGACGGTGGTCAGCGGGCTGCTCACGGGGCTGCCTTTTGTTTTTTTTCTCGGAGCTGCGCCGCTACCTCAGCGAGGAAGCGAGGAGCGGCAGCCAGCGGGGCGGCCCCGGTGCTCCCTTGTGGCGGCGGGGCCCAGGAGGGGGGTCGGCCCGCGGCGCCCTGCCGCCCCCCCCGCCGCCTCCGGGCAGCCGCTGCAGCCGCCGCAGCCGCCGCAGCCCTGCGCGGGGCTTTGTCTTTCCCCCAGCCGCTGGCCGGGGCCGTGGCAGCGGGCTGGGGCTGCCGGCCCCCGCGGGCCGTAGAGGCTGCCTTGGGGCCTGCGGTAACGCTGTCGCAGGGGGGTGGCTCAGGAGCCTCTTCCCGTCCCTGCGAGCGGCCAAGGGAAGGAAAAGCAAGCTGGCGGTGGAATCCCCGCCTCTCGCCCCCGACTGCTGATTTCTCTAAAAAGTATTGCAAAGGGCAAGCGATTAACTGCCGGGGAGGGTTGGGAGGCAGCAGCTCAGGGGTCTCGCTGATCCTGTGTCGTTACAGTCAGCTCCTGAGCCAAAGCAGCCGAGGGGAAGAGGCCTTTTGGTTTGTTCCCGAGTGAAACGGGGCTCTTTTGTTTTTTCTTTGTACCTAGGTTCATCCGGAATTGTACGTTGACAGATCAAGGGGAGCTAAACTGAAGGTCAGTCTAGATGTTACTTTTGTACATATGTCTTGTGCTTGTGAGTCAGACTGCTGACTGTGGAGGGATAACTTTTGTACTCGCCGAGGGCCACAAGGCTGTGTGTGCCCGCTGCTTCGAAGTGCTGCGCTGCTGCTTGGTCAACAGCCGGGGAGGAATTGGTGGTCCCTCGTGGTTACGCAGCCAGGCCTGTTGGGCATTTAAACCAGCGCGTCCAGTCGGGCAGTATTATTTTTCTAGATTGTAAATGAGCCTGAAGTATAAACCCACTTACATTTCTGTACGGCGGTGTACTTTGTCAGAGAGCTCAGTCGCACTGACAGAGCTGGCACAGAGTTCCCTTGGGACTCCAGACTTGACTGTCTTGTTGAAAGGCTCCAGAGCCTGCTTTGGAAGTCGCTTGACAAGGCACAGCTTTGCCGTGATTTTGGTACTTGAATTCTGACTATAATGCCAATGCCACATGTTAGCCTTTCTCCAGAAGTTATAAAAGCAGAATGAGCGTTAAGAATCTGATTACCTTTTAACTAAATTCAAAACAAAGTTGCAGGATGAAGTGACTGGAAGTCCTTCAAGTCTGACTGGGTATTACTGCTGTGCATGTTATCCGCCTGTCTACCGATCGTTCCTGCCACTTGTTCTGTTGTGGTAATTCCTTTGGGTAATGCGTTGGGCTCTGAATGTAGTGCATCTTGACTTCCCCCTGACTCCCCGAGATGTTACCGGTCTTTGCCTTCCTCACGTTTCACAGGGTGTGGGAAGGCCAGAGAGATTGGAAGCCTCAGCTGTTGTGTGCAGAGAAGCTGTCAGCCTTCTAAGAGAGCATGTAGCCAGCAAACGCATCGTGGTGCTTCAGTACCAAGCTGATACCACAGGCCTCCATCTTTTTGTGAAAAGGGATCACAAGAAAATGTGCTGATGTTGAAGGGGGAAAGGTGGCAGGGGAAGAGGTAGGAGGCAGCTTTCAACCAATTTTAGGCTTAACTCCTGTGTTCCTGAAAATGGTTCTGGGCTTTGAGGGGTTTGCTTTTGGCTTTTTGCCTTAAGGGCATCTACCTTTCAGAGTAATGCTTTCTTGGAAGTTGAAAACGGTCCTTCTGGGACACCAAACCAAACCCCCTACCTGGGAGGGCCATTTAGCGTGCTGCACCGTGTGTTTTATTCCCTGTTGGTCACTTGACCCTAGCCACATATGCTCTCCCGGTTTGGCACATTCTTACCCTGCTGGCTGAAAGATTCTGTCTTTTCATTTCCTCAGCTTGCCACAGGCCATAACACTTGTGTGTTCATAGACCGCTTTCCTTGCTCGCTGCTTTCAGATTTGAGCATCTATGCCATGGACGTAGCAGGAGAACAGCAGCTGGATGTAGAGCACAAGCAGTTTAAACAGCACTTGGATAAAGCTGCCAATCGTGTGACTCCAGAAGCCAACAGACACTGTAAGATGCTATTCTGCCATTCTTGGATGGATGCTCTCATAGCCTTTCCATCACCATATGCCTGCTATGATATTCATGGGAACAAGGGACATCTGAATTCACAGCATTTTAAACACCACAAACTCTTGAAGAGTTTATAGGACACAAATCTATTACACTGGCAGATCAGACAAGCTCCTCTGTGTGTGTGTGTGTATATATATATTATACTCAGTACTGTTGCGAGGCAAGTCTTTGCCTGGTCCCTCTGAAACTGGGACGAGGACTCATTGATGCATTTCAGGAGCAAAGCTGCTGAGTGAACAGGCTTTTCCTACTAGAAATCAAGCAGCTGGTCTGGCAAAAATTGACTTTGGTTGCACCTTTAAATCCTAGGAGGCTGACAAATGGGATGAGCTGGTTAAAGAGCCTCTCTCCAGGGAAGACTCCACTGACTTGACCCTTAAGCCTAAACTTGTTTCTTACTACGTTTGCTTTGTGTGTGTTAATGCATACCCGATTCATAGGTTTGAGTTGATTGATCAGTTACAACTTGTGAGTAAGTGGTCCTTGGCTACATAAACCTCTCCTCTGCTTTTTTTTACATGTTATGACTTACTGTTGTACTTCAATACAAACCAGGAACAATTCTGGTAGTTTTGCAATCTAACAGTAATACTGTCCCAACTTTGTCTTTCTAACACGTGAGGTCCTTATTTTCTGTTCTGGGAGATAGTGTAGTTCTGTGTATTGGCATGAACTAAACTTGCTGATTTGTTGTAACTCAGATTTAACTTTTCTGTGCTGAAAGGCTAAACTAAGCCTAGAGCTGAACAGTGGGTAGGTATGAGAGCTTCTCCTGTTGTCACAGAAGTGAGGTGATAGCGTTCTTACTGTTGTGTCACTTAGCAGCCTTTTTGTATTCAGAGGCTGTGGTGTGGTGAATGTAATGTCTGAGGTCAAACCCTGCTTTTCTGTATCTAATTCTCTGTTACCACATGTAGGCCTCCTGCCTTACTTGTGTCGCCAGCCTCCACTGGGATTACTCTGTCTGAACAGGTTGCTCTTGCTCCTTATATTATCAAGGGAGAGTAAGAGAAACTTGCAGGGAGCAAACAGTCTCATCCAGGAGAGGCATTTTGAAAGCGATCAAATTGCATTGCATGCAACGAGCAATTTCTTCTGCTGTCTGGAAAAAGTATATGGCTAGTTTGATTTCCAGCACCAGTGTGACTAGTTGGATTGGATGTGTCCACACATCAGTTTCTGTTAGTAACACTTGATGTTCAGACAGTTATTTAAATGGCAACTATAGCAGTATTGACTGGTAAAGGAAAAATGCACGCAGATGTGGTTACCGCTGGGCTTGCTTTAGTCACGACTCAGAGCTGGGCCACCACCCCAGCGAGTGGCAGAGAACCAAGCGATACAGCACAGCTTATATACACTTACCAGATCATTAGTCAATGTCTGAAGTTTTTAAGAGTTTCCTTGGTCCTGTTGGTTCTGTGAATCCATCACCTGACTGTCCCAGTTGATTCACCTGCTCAGTTCCAGTCTCTGCCTCTGTTCCAGGCTCTTCCTTGTGTCACTGAAATCTCAGAATGAAGAACTTGTTGACACCAATGTGATGTAGATAAGCAGACGCTTCTTTATTGACAGCCAGGTGTGTGAGTGAGTCTCCTCACGATCAATGCACACCAAGTTTCAAAATCATACATCTTATATATAACTTATTCATGCATAATCATAGTGTTTCCTGAAAATCATTAACATAGTCTCCTCCCATATCCAATTCTGCACAGTAAAGGTTAGAAAGGTCCAGAAATGGGTCTGGGGTATGATTTGGGTAGGTGGTATATGAGTCAGTGGTCGCAATCTCCCCCTGCCAGAATTACCTTTTACTAAAGTTCACAGTTTCTTGGCAGGTAACTACAGGTTGTTCCAGTTGACTCTCCCCAGTTCCCATTAATTCTATATTCTGACACTTCAATACACTTTCTACATACAGAAGACTAGTCAAATACAAAGAAATCTGTAAAATCCCAAATTTGTTACCTAAGTTTTAAGCAATGATTCTAGCCCATTCTTCTGGCCTTGGTACAGGGCTGTACAAAGGATTTCATAGCAGCTTTTGCTGTGCAACTACAAGTTTCACTAAAATATATTTCTTATTCCAAATGATTTTATAAAATCAAATAAAGTCAATTAATTCTAACTTATTAGCAGATCTGTAACACTTGGATCTTGATCTTCTTTCTGCCTGCTTTAACTCACACACTCCTTCAAGTGCACTTAGTCTTTGAACAAGCAATTCCTATTCACATATGCCAGTTTTTCTAAAAACACCTGCATTTGAGAGCACCTGTGTGCACAAATTGATCATCTGTTGTTTCTCTGTTCTCCCACTGATTAACTGGACTGGGTTTTAAACCAGCCTTGGATTAGGGCTATGCTAGGGCCGAGGCCTGGTTCTGCCACTTAGCTGCTTCAGCACTTTGCATTTCTTAATTCAAAACACATTTTCTTTAGCAAGCAATAATAGAACAATGGAGAACGAACAATTAACAATGGTTTGGTCACTGCTGATGAAGATTACGGTTTCTAGTGTATATTGCTATATGTAACATTTATGAAACCTTGATTTGCAGGAAGAAAAATGTTCTGACTTGTGCCCACAGATGAGCTCCCTGAGATGAGCATTCACATTTTAAAAAGCCTTTAAATCAAAGGCTGTAAATGAGTGTCAGTCTGCACAACCAGCTGGGAATCTTCTATTGTTCTAGGCCCATATATTTGTCCCATTCAATACCTTGTCTGTGTCATTTGCCTTTTTGTCTGTCCTGTGCTGTCCTGCTAAAGACTTCATAGGCTTCAGTCTTCTGATACTGCTCCAGCTCCCGCATCTAATGCTCCTTACCTCTTATCTGTTCCATCAAGGTATCACCAAAACAAAAAAGTCCAAGAGTTTCAGGGAGTTGCCTCCCCTTCAGGAGGAAGGGAAGAGAAACAACTTGTCAGATGAAGTGCTGATCCATTTCACCTATGCAAACAGGAAAGGAGTGAAGAAACAATGAGAATGTAGGCGAGATGCAAAAAACAGGATTTCTGGATAATATTACTGTATTCTGGTGTTTCACAAACACTTTTTCAAATCACTATTCTGTTAACTCTTTTTTGTTAGATCTAGAAGTAGCCTGCTACTAAGCTACTCAACTGACCTGAATATCACCTACGCGTGGACCTCAGAATTGCCTTTCTGTGGCCAGGATTAAATGCTGCCAAGCAGGAATGCCTGAACAGATCAAGCTTTAACGTTCAGATCTGTAACAGTGGGGTTCCAGTATGCCCTTTTTTTTGTGCCCCACAGACAAAACAAGCACTACCATTCTACAACCACACACTTCGCCCATCTGAGAGGTGAAAAAAACATCATGGCTATTGGAAAAGAGTAGCATAAAGATAAAAGAGCCTAGGTGATATCAATTCACCTAACCCTAGGAAGCCTAACCCTAAGAGGGCAACCCAAATTCTAACAACCCTAACCTTAAGACACCCCTAACGCTAAGAGCCTAACCCCAACCCTAAACCCTAACCCCACTTAAACCTAAACTCCCTAAACCCGCTAAAAACCCTAAACCCCCTTAAACCTGAAGTGCCCTTCATCCACGCCACATTCAACATTTTTTCTAAATTCTGAGCATCCTCATTTTATAACTGTGGTAGTTTTCTTCTTATATCCTTAAACGATTTGGCCATAAATAAAGGAATTGCTGTTGTCCTTCATCTGATTCTGTATTCAGTGTAGCATACTTTCTGGCTGCCTCTTTTAGTCTATTCAGGAAGTCAGTAGGGTTTTCCTTCTGGTCTTGTTTTATCTTGTATAATTTAGACCAATTTATAGCTTTCAGGATAGCAGTTTTAATGCCAAACAAAATTAATTGCCAATAGCTCTCCATCCTGGCCCTATGGACAGGAATATTCAGGTCCCAGGCAGGCTTTTCCAGGGGAAAATGATCTTCTACTGCTCCCTGTAAAACCCCTGTAGATATTTGACCCTGTACTTTATTTCTTATGGCTCATTTGATCATATCCATATCAGCAGAATCAAACACTTCTCCCATCACAGCGTCTAGATCACTACAATCTGGGTTTGGGAGTTTTATCAAAATCTCAAAGGCCTGGGCCATTTGTTCGGGTTATCTTAACAGTCACCCACTGCCTGTTTCCAATTGCTGAAATCTGCTATTGCAAAGGGAACTTTAACCACTACTGATCCTTCTGTCCCCACAGCTTATTTAAAGGGGTCTGAATTGGCAGTGCCTTTTCACCATCTTTGCTTCAAGTTCTTCCTGCCACAGGGCTAAAAGCCTTGTTTTTCTCTTCTTCAGCAATCACTATCACTCACAAATGGGTCTGTACCCCCTCCCAGGTTCCTAGCCTGAGAAAGGTTTTTAGGGATGTTCCAGGGGTGGGGCGAATATTTTAGTATTAACCAGGGCAGAGAGGAAAGGATTTTAGGGACAGACTGTGGGAGCTGGGAACAAGGAATTAAAGGTCACACTTGGGGGATGGGGTGGAGGATTTCACGGACAGACACAGCAGGGTTGAGGAAGGTTTAAGGAATGGATGGGGAGGTGCAAGGAAAAATACTTTAGGGATGCACTGGGAGTTTGGGAGAAAGATTTTGTGGATGGATGTGGGGGAAGGGAAAGGATTTTGGGGATGCACTGGGAGGGCAGGAGGATGGGTTTTAGGGATGACTCAGGAGGGTCAAAGAACTTTTTAGGGACAGACTAGGGCGGAGAAGGGGAAAGTTTAGAGCAGTATTGAGGATTTACAGGGAAGGACTCGGTGGAGGCAAGAGGAATGATTTTAGGGATGTACACCAGTGGATCAAGGAAAGACTTTATGCACTGACCAGGCAGGCAGGGGGAAAGACTTTAGGGACAGACTAGGGCCATGTGGACACGTAAAGGGATTTTTTTTTTAGGGATAGAATGGGGGTTTGGAGGGAAGGATTTAGGACCCAAAGAGGGGCAAGGGGAAGGATTTTAGGTACAGGCTGGAGCTTTTTGGGGGAAGGACAAACCACAGGCAAGGGGAAGGAGTTTTGGGATGGATTGGGGGTGGGTGGGGAGGGTGGGGTGTGGAGATGGATTTTATCAATGGACTAGGGGGTGCTGAGGAAAGGAATTTAGGGACAAACCACGGGCATGGGAGGAAGGATTTTTAGGGGTTGGTTTTGGGGTTTTCTTCATATTTTTAATTGCAATTTTCTCCAAGGGAGCAGCGGCTGGGCATTTCCAACATGTATTTGGGCTCTGTATGAGTAAAGTGAAAGGTCAATTCTCTCATCTCAGGAAGCAAGTAGCCCAAGTTTTGCTATGAACTTCACACAGCTACCAGGGCACAGTGAGAGATAGCAAGAAAATTCCTTCCTGGCACCTTCTCCAGGAGTCACACGCCATTAGAGTGAGAAAGTGAGGGGACCCTTTTATTGGCTCAGAAAGCTGGTAGCCCAGGTTTTGTTGTGTTACTTCCATGGCTACCAGGGCAAGGTGAGAGCCAGCAACAAAACCTAATGGAGCCCAGCTCATACATTGGAAATATCCAGCCACTGTTCCCTGGGAGAAGGTGCCAGAAAGGAATTCTTTTGCTGGCTCTCACCCTGCCGTGGTAGCTATGTGAGGGACACCACAAAACTTGGGCAGTCATCTTTCTGAGCCAAGAAAATAGTCACTCCATTTTCTCATGGTTCTTGCATTTTCACACTCATATGGAGCCCAAAGTCATGTTGGAAACATCCAGCCACAGCTCCCCTGAAGAAGGTTCCAGAAAGGCATTCTCTTGCTAGCTCTGACCGTGCCCTGGTAGCCATGTGAAGGACACCACAAAATATGGGCTGCCTGCTTTCTGAGCCAATAAAAGGGTCTTCTCACTTTCTCACAGTCTCTTCACTTTCGCACTCGACCAGAGCCAAACTCCCACCTTAGGAACATCCAGCCACTGCTGCCCTGGAGAAGGTGCCAGGAAGGAATTCTGTTGATGGCTCTTATCTTCCCTTTGCAGCCATAGAACTGCTGAAAAAAAAACTTGGGCTACCTGGCTTCTGCTGGACTTCCTCAAAGCCTGTCAGAGGCCCTGGCACCCTCCAGAAAGCCCCACAGCTCTGACAGAGCTTTGCAAATACGTGACAGAGGTGCTGGTACCTTCCAGAAAGCGTCGGAGCTTTGACCAAACTTTACTGAAGCTGGCCAGAGGCCCTGGCACCCTCCAGAAATCCCCATGGCTCACACAACACCACCACCAGACCTGGAGCCCAAAGAGCACAACAAAGATAGTGAATATTTATTCATTCACAAGCACAAGTCCCAGGAGCAAGCCTGCTCTGGGCCTCGGTGCCCATGTGTTCACCTTGGGACACCTTGGCAGCCATTTCTGAGGCAGTGCTTTTCAGTCAGGCAGAGAATGGCCAGCTCCAGAGCAATGAGCAGAGGTGGAGGTAACCAAAATAAAGGAGAGGGACCAAGGAACAAGAGAGAAGAAAAGGGATGATGGGGAATAGCAAAAGTCAGTGGGAGAGGCAGCACAGAGTGACCATCAGAGGAAGGGACAGGGAGAGGGACAGCACTGGAAGAACGCACCACTGATGAGCAGCAGCGCAGAGAGACAACAGAACCAAAAATATTGAGGAAGAGAGAGGGGAAAGAAAGGAGAGCGAGCTGGATAGGGGGATATAGCAAGAACTGATGGATCATGAAACAGGGCAGAGAGAAAGAAAAAATAAGAGAAAGGACAGAGGTGACGGCAAGAGGGGGGAAAAAAGGGACAGGGATTTGGCCAGAGATAGAAGCAGTAGGAACAGGGAAAACAGACAAAAAGGGAGGCAGGGAACAGGAAAGAGCTGGAGTAAGAAGCAGTAGGGACAGAAGGAGAGAGAGAGAAAAAAAAAAAAGGAGAAAGAACAGAGAAACAAAAATAAGGACAGGAAGTAGGACAGAGAGGGAGAAAAAAAAATGGGGTATGAGCAGCATGATGGAGTAAAAAAATAGGGGCAGGGAACAGGACAGGGAGAGACAATGAGAAACAATGGGATGGAAAGCAGGACAGTGACAGATAAAAAGGAAGAAGGTGCAAGACAGACGTGATGGGAGAAGGACAGAGAAACAGAAAGAGGGTCAGAGAGCAGGACACTGGGAGAGAGCAAGAAAAAGGGGCAGGGAACAGGACACAGAAAGGGAATGGGACAGACAGATTGTATGAGAAAGTGATGCAGATAAAGACAGAGATAAGGGGGAAAAGGGTAGCGGAGGAAGATGAAATAGGGATGCAGAGCCCTACAGAGGGTTAGAGAAAACAAGTGGGGGACAGAAAATAGGATGGAGGAGAAATGATCATTAAAAGGGAGCTGTGGTGGGACAACAAGGTGGGTAAGGACAGAGAGAGAGGGAAACAGAGGGATGAGGACCAGGACAGTGGGACTGAAAGGCAGAAAGAAAGGGAGCAGGACAGCAAGGTGGAGTGAGGAAAACACACAGACGGGAACAGTCAGAGGAAAGTGCAAGAAAGAGCTGAATGGGAAGGGTGGTGGGATATACAGAAAGAAAGAATAGTGACAGAGCAGGGAGGAGGGGTAGACAGAAAAACAAGGACAAGACCAAGAACAGAGGGATATATAGAGAAAGAGGTATCGAGGGACCAGGAAAGCAGGATAGAGACAGAAAGGAACAGGGTGCAGGACACCAGAATACAGAGAAAAGCTGATACATGGAGAAGTGGGGGAAAAGCCAGAAAGAGAAAAAGCCAGGGAGGAGGACAAAGGGACAGCATGAAAAAAAGAGGATGGGAAGACAGGCAGAGAGCTGGAGAAAGAAGATACTGCTGGGGAGCACAACAGGAGAGAGCTCAAAAGAGAACGGGAAGCAGGGCAGTGGGATTCAGGAAAAAAAACCAACCACAGTCAAAGGGAACAGGACTAGATAGAGGGGGAAAAGGGACTCGAAACTGGATTGGAAAAAGGACAGAGGGATTGACAGAGAAAGGGAGGGGCAGGGAGCAGGTCAGAGTGACAATGAAAAAAACCCAACCAAGCAGGGAGATGGAAAAATACAGTAAAAATAGCGACGAAGTGGCATGCAAAGAGACTAATTAAAGAGACATTAAAAATACTGACAGGGAACAGGATGGAGGGAGAAAGAAGAGACGGGCAGGACAGAGGGATAGAGAAATACAGGGATGGGGAGCACAACTTAAAGACAGGTAGAGAATAAAGAGGACAGGGAACAAGCAAGAGGGACTAGGGAGGGGGCATGGCAGGGCATAGGATGACACAACACAGATCAGGACAAAGATGGAGAAGAGAAAAATTACAACTCACTGAAGGACAGAAATGGAGGTAGAAAAAGAAAAGAGGAACAGGGAGCGGGAGACAAGATATAAGGAAGGGGGAAAAAATTAAAAAAAAAAAAAGAAAAGAAAGGGACAGGGAGCAGAGACAAGCAGAGAGGCGGGTGGGGATCTGGAGGCTTGGAGGATGCAGAGAGGGGCTGGGAGAGCTCAGGATGCTGGACATGACCCTAAGGGCCTGGGACTCACCGCAGGTCCTGTTTTCGGCACCGCCCACAGAATTTTCCAGTTCACATGCTTCTTTCTCTCTCCCTCCCTTCCTCTTCTGCAGCTCTGATCGCTTGACTGTCCTCTGCCTAAGAGAACACAGGGGTGTTGATACCAAAAAAGTTAGAGACAAAAGTCTCTAATACTTGGTTTTGAGTTAGAAAGCAGGCATTCTTTATTTTTGGTGCTCGATGCACAGGGGGTAAGTTCTGCCCAATGTGCATACACACTTTGTTCACTGTTTATCCTTATATGGCCAATCTATACATATTAATGACATTCCTGAAAAAACATTAGTATATTCATTACAGTTCTATGAACTACTTATCATACCTACACGCATGTGTGATCTGATAGGTCGGGGGTCCTCTGGTGGTCGTTTGGGACATCTTCATCCTTTCTTCATCCTCTTCCTTGTCATCTTCCTGTCGCAGCACTATCAAAACTAGCTGGCTGCAACAAGGCTTTTACCATCCCGTACCAGGCTAACTTCAATAAGTAGTTCCCACGCTTTGGCCCTGCACAACCACCAGTCCCCCACAAGGTTTCAGAAGTTCATCTACTATCCGTGCTGTTTCTTCATCCTCTTCAGGCCAGTCCACCCTGCTTCTTGCCTCTGCTGTGTCCGGATCCTTCCTTCTCCAGGCTCCTCTTCCAGCCAGCCTCTCCTCACCCAGGCCCCATTCCTCTCTCTGCATCTCCCAGGGCCTCTCCTTGTCACTCCTACATCCAGGGCACATGCACACTCTCTCCTCCCTCTGCTTCTTCCAAGTCTCTCTTCATCCAGTGCTCTCTTCCATGCCCCTCAGGGCTGTTTAACTACTTAGCAGGAACCAGCCACAGCTGCACATTATCCACATCAGCCAACCCACCGCTCCTGAAGCCAGCCCACAGCTGTATATTTTCAATGTTAATTAACCTGCCTTCATTCCTCTACAATTCCTCTACATCTTTTCTTCTTGGCCTTTTTGTGACCTTCTCTTCTGGCCCTGTTTCAGCACTCTTGGCTCATGTCTTGGTTTTTGACTGGTTCTTATCTACTTAGTAGCTAAACTACACAATACAGCATTGTACAGCTCAGCAATGTCATGGATACATTCGTTGCAACATTTACAGCAACATTTACAGTTAAGCACACTGATAAAATTCCTCCTGTAGCTGAGTCTTATGGCTCTTTCAATATGAGGCTTCCCAGATACACAGATTTACACGCGCATGCACTCTCCCCATGGCCATACCATGGATTTGGAGACACAGACCCTGTGGTGCACATCAGTGCTACGGTCTGCTGAGAACTACTCAGAGGGACCCTTCCTCACCCAGAAAGGCTGCCTGTCTCTTGTCTGCAGCTGGAGGCACCTTCCAGCTCAAGTCCCCGTGATTCCATTCTTCAGCTGCTTCACCTTTTCCAAGCTTCTTAAGCTTCACCCACAGCAGCTCCTGTCTAAAGCCTCTAAGTGTCCACTAGTCCCCAGCTGCCCACGCCAGTAGAAGAGAGGCTGGAGGCAGCCCATGCAAATCAGAGGCAAATGCAGTCCACAACCACCCCAGGGAGGGACAGACAAGTCCCCTGCCCAGCCTCTGGGAGAGGAAGACAACAGGCAGCCATCACCCGCAGGATCCATTGCAGCTCACCCTAGTAGGACCTCCCTGCTCCTGTGGCAGGACCTCCAGAGACGCCACTTTCTCCATGCAGATGCTCCCAGCACCTGCGTTAATGGATAATAAAGCACATTCGAGGGCAGCACTGTTGGGAAGGGGCGGGGGGGACACTGTCTCCTCCTGGTGCCAGGCAGGGGGAGGGTTGGGGTCTCCTTGCAGTGGGACAAGGCGTGGGAAATCCCCCTCCCCACCCTTGTCTGCCTGGGGAGCAGGAAGGAGCCATCCTTTACCTGCAACCACCGAAAGCTCCCACCTGCTGCCAAAGACCACAAAGGCATGGAGGGCTGGCCTCCCTGTGTGCCTCGCAGCCCCAGTGACTGTGCCATGTGGCTCTGGCAGGGTCCCAGTATTGCGTTGTCCCCAGTTAGCTGCAGCAGGACTCACCCTGGCCCCACTGGCAGGGGGACAGTGAAGGATGTCACCCCTGGGGTGCCCTGTGCTTTGGGGTGTGGTCACATCACACAGGGCCACACATACCCCCCGACCCACACACATGTCAATTTCTGAAATTTTTTTTTTTAAGATTTTTTTTATTTCTGCCATGAAAAGTACAAACAGCCAAGTCCGGGAGTGGGGGCCAGAAGCCCATCCCCTCCAGGGGCCCCACTCCACCGCAGGGGGGCCTGTTCACGCTCAGGAGCTTTCTCCCCATGGTGGGTCCCCCCCCCCCACCTCAGACAAATGGAGGGGGGAGGGGGCAAGGCAGGGCCCCTGGGGTGCAGCTCTTATTGCTACTGAACTGGGGGTCCCCTGAACCCACCCATCCTGCTGGGGCTGGGGCTGCCTGGGTCCCTGGGATGGGGGTCCCCAGGGTGAAGCCGCCCCAGGGTGGGGCAGGTGGGTCATAGCTTGGTGGGGTAGGGGCAGTCCTGGACACCTGGGTCCCTTGCCTACCCCAGGGACGGACACGCACACACACAGGTGGGGAGGAGGGGGGAGTAATACATATTTACATTAACAATAAGTTAAAACTACAAGAAGCTGCAAACGGGCACAACACGACGCAACGCAAAAAGCAGGACCTGGGATGGGTGGGGGTCCTAGGGAACCCAGGAGGAGCAGAGGGCCCCAGGGGTCCCAGGGCTGGGGAAAGCCAGAGAAGAATTGGAAATAAATAGGAACTGAAACCACTGAAAAGCAAGAAATTATCCCGACGGAGAAGAGAAAATTAATAATAATAGCAATAGTAATAACAACAATAACAATAACAATAATAATAATAATAATAATAATAATAATAATAAAGATGGGGCTGCTATAGGTGGCAGCCTGTTGGGAGTTTCAGGGGCTTTTTTGACCTTTTCTTTGGCCAGGATGCTCAAACTGGCCAAGCAAAAGCACCTGCCCCAGCAAGCTGAGGAAGTTGGGGCAAAAATGCCTATTTTGGGGGTGTTTGGAGAAGGGTGGGGACAGGGCAGTGTGGATACACACACACACACACACCCCAGTTTGGGGATGCCAGAGGCTCAGAAGCAGTGGGACCCCCTGGAAGTCTCAACCTGGTGGCATTTTAGTGCCATTGACCCAGCTCCAGAAAGTGCTGTGACCATTCCTGGGGATCACAACCTCTGGTCCTGCCTCCAAGCAACACGGGGGGGTGGGAGGGCACATAACAGATTCCCACCCCCTGCAACTTCCCTCCCCCCGCCCCCCACAGGGGCAGGTTTTGGGGGGGAGTTCAGGGGATTTTTTTTTTTTTTAATTTTTTTTTCTTCTCTTATAAAAATAGATGGGTATGTGTCTGTCACTCCGGAGGAGTCACCGCTCACTGTGTCGGTTTCTCTCCTCGCTACCATTTAGCGCTACCATTATTGTTATTATTCGTTGGGGGTTTTTTGTTCTTTCTCCCCAAAAAATTTCCCCCTTCAGTAAAAAGACACCAATGGAAAAAAAAGAGGAGAGAGAGCAGACACCCCCCACCCCGGACTCCTGGACCGGAGGGGGAGCAGAGCACATCCCCCACTTGGCACTAGCCTGGGGACAAAATAAACCGAATGGGGGGGTGGGGGGAGGGGCAGGACACGACCCTCCCAGCGGCAGCAGCCAGAGTTGGGGCTTGAACCTGCGTATCCCGGGCGCCGCTCCACGTGGTCCGGCCACCGCCAAAGGGCGCCACCGCGGGCTAGGGCTGCGGGGGAGGGGACGTGGCCTTTGAGCTGGGGGTGTGGTCTCCGAGGGGCGTGTCTTCGCATGGGCGGGGTTTCGTTGAACAGGGGGAGGGGCTCCCCCCATTTTCCACCCCACCCCTCCCGGTGCCCCTGGAGGGCAGCTCGGTCCCAGAAGACCCCTGTGGGGTCTACAACCCAAGCCAACCTTGCCCCTGCGGGGCCAGGACACCCCTAAAAGGGGGGGTCCCCCCACTTCTCCCCATTTTGGGGTGCACACACACCCTGCAGAGAAGGAGAAGGGGGGGGGCGGGCCTGTCTGGCACTTGCCCCAGGGGAGTGCAGGGGGCCCTGGGCAGGGGGGCCCCGAAGTACCTGGGCTCGCTGGAGGTCACCATGGCTTCTGGATGCTGGAGGAGGGACAAGGACCCCCGACCTACATGGTCTCCACAGTGCCCAGGAGGTGCCCCCCAACACCTCTGGGTGCTGAGGGGGGGTTCCCGGGGTCCTTGAGGGGGCACCCATGGCATTCCTGGGGGCTTCAGAGGTGATCCTCCTCCATATCCCGACTCCTTCACAATTCCCAGGGTTTTCAGGGTGCCTTGGGGAGGGTCCCCAGTGTGTTCTCAGTGTCCTGGGGGTTCTCCAGTCTTTCCAGGGTGGCATGATTTCACAGGTGGGAGCTGGGAGGGGTGGCCCAAACACCTCTGTGCCCCCACAGTGTCCAAGAGCTCTGGGGCACCTGGGGGGAGTCCTCAGGGTGTCCACAGTGCCTAGGGGAGAGGTGGGGGTGTCCATGGTATCCAGGCTGTGCTTCGAGTGTCCCCATGGAGGAGGGGGCGTCCCCAAGATCTGCAAGTGTCCGGGGGAGCTCTCCAAGGTCTCCAGGGTGGGGAGTTCCCCCAGGTGTCCTTGGTGCCTGGTGGGGGTCCCCACAGTCTCCAGGGTTATCCTTAGGATGTCCCCATGCTGTCCTTGGTGCCCATGGAGGGGGCCCCAACATGTCCGAGGGTGTTCTCCATGGTCTCCAGGGTGTCCTTGGGGATCTCTGTGGCCTGGTGGTGCCAGGGGACCTGGTCCTGGGGGCCAAGGTGGGGCCAGTGGGGTGGGGCTCAGGCTTTGTGCTGTTTGCTGGTCTTGAATGAGACCTGGAGCACACGGTCACCCAGGCGGTAGCCGTTGAGACTAGCGATGGCCATGGCCGCCTCCTCGTAGTTTGTCATGGTGACAAAGCCGAAGCCCTTGCACTTGTTGGTGGCGAAGTCGCGGATGACCTTGACGTTGGTGACAGCACCAAAGGGGCCAAAGAGCTGCCAGAGGACACTCTCATCTGCCTCAGGTGCCAGGTTGTAGACAAAGATGCACCAGCCAGTGCCGGGGGCCCCCAGGCCCACTCCAGCCAGCCCTGGCACTGCCTCGATGGCCAACGGGGAGAACCTGGGCAGCAGTGACAGCGGGCTGGCCTGGGGTCAGGGCACCTGGACGCCAGGTTGCCCCACCACCACCAGGACACGTGGGTCCTCTCCTGCCAGGGTCCCCAGCCCGTGTGAGGGGCTGGGGGTGCAGAGCTGGACTGAGGGGGGAGGGGCAGAGGGGTGGGGAGGGGCCATTACCTCTTCACGCCGTAGGCCACATTCAGCAAATTGTCGAGCCTGGAGGGGACAAGAGGTCATTAGGGAGGCGTGGGGGTGCACCCATGTAGGTGTCTCTTTGCCATGGGGTTGGCCCACACCCTGTGGTGGCCCCATCTCCTGGGGGTGTCCTCATGGTCCTGGGAATGTCTCCACACCCTATGGTGGCCCCGTCTCCAGGGTCATGCCCCCATTCCCAGGGATGTCCCACGCCCTGTACCCCAGGCATGTTGGGCTCACCGGAAGCGCTGGGGGGGGTGGTGCAGGGCGCCATAGCGGCGGGCACTGGGGCAGAGGCTGAGCAGGGCCCCCCCTGACTTCTGGCCCGGGCTGTTGGCAAACTTGACAGTGATGGGCTCAGCAGCACCCAGCGGTTTCTGTCCGTGCAGACCCCGGACAGCCTCCTCTGCCTCCACACGCTTGTCAAAGCGGATGAAGCCCACTCCCCGCGAGACACCTGCATGCAGGGAGGCCGGGGAACAGGACCCTGAGATGCCACTGCACACCGATGGTACCCAAGCATCCAGGGAATTCATGCCTCCCACCCTGAGACCCACCCACAGGACTCAGGCATGCAGGGAATACCCTGCCATGGGACCCAGGTGTCAGGGGAATCACACACACCCCACCACAGACCCACCCATGGGACCCAAGCATCCAGGGTATCCCTCCCCCACCTCTACCCCCAAGACCCACCCATAGAACCCAGGTGTCCCAGGAATCCCCCTGCCCCCAGACATCCCACTGCCCACCCATGGGACTGAAGTGACCAGGAAACATCTCCCCCACCCCCTCGACCCCACTGAGGACCAAGGCGCCTGGGTAAGCCCCCTCCCCCAGCAGGGGGGCCCAGCCATCCAAGCACACCTGTGACCTGGTCAACAAGTATACGGGAGGTGATGATGCGGCCATACTGGGAGAAGAGCTGCTCCATCTCCTTCTGCCCCATGGCCTTGGGGAGGCCGCTCACATAGAGGTTGGCGTCACGGATGGAGGCTGAGCTGGGCCGAGCATAGGACACCTGCAGGGGGGTCAGCCCTGGGGACCTAGGTGTCCAGGTGCTAGAGCTGCCAACCACCCATGAATGTCCTCCCCCACCAGGGATCCAGGCATCTTCCCCCACCAAGGACCCCCTGTAGCGTCCACCCACCGCAAGGGACTCCCTGGTGCTTAACCCTCACCAGGGACCCCAGCATCCTGCTCCAAGGGACCCCCAGCATCAACCCCACCTCCCCAAGTGACCCCCCAGTGCCCACCCCACCACAAGGGACCCCAGCAACTGGCACCTTGATGGTCTTGGTCTGCAGTTTGAGGCCGTTGAGGGTGCTGATGGCCTTGTCAGCGTCACCCGCCTCAACGTAGTTGACGAAGCCGTAGCCCAGGCTCTGCCCTGGGGTGCGGGGTCAGCACTGAGGGTGGCCGCAGCACCAGGCCCAGTTGCACCATCCCCTGTCCTTGTCCCCACCCCACCCCTGTCCCCAAGGCCCATTTCCATCCCATCTTCACCTCTGTCCCTGTAGGCCCCCATCCCTGTGTCCCCCCATGCCCCTGTACCAGGGATTTTGCGGTTAAGCTTGCAGGACCTAATGTCCCCAGAGATGGTCCACAAGTTGTCCCTGTCCCCACAATCCCATCCACGTGTCCATGCCTGTCCCAGTCCCCATGTCCCATCTCCTCATGTCCCATGTCCCCATGCCCCATTGGCCTGTGTCCCATCTCCCCACATCCTATTTCCCTGTGTCCTCATGTCCCCATGCCCCCTCTCCCCCATCCCATCTCCCTGTGCCCCTGTGTCCCATCTCCCCGTGTCCCAGCTCCTGTGACCCATGTCCCTGTGCCTCAATGTCCTGTGTCCCCGTGTCCCATGCCATCTCCCATCTGCCCATGTCCCATCTACCCATGTCCCATCTCCCCACGTCCCCATATCTCAACTGCCTGTGTCCCTGTGTCCCACCCACCATGTCCTGCCTCCCCACATCCCCCATCCCATCTGCCTGTGTCCCACATCCTGTCTCCCCGTGTCACATCACCCCTGTACCGTACCAGTGACCTTGTCGCGGACAAGCTTGCAGGACTCAATGTCCCCAAGGCTACCAAAGAGGCTTCGCAGCTCCTCCTGGCTCATGCTCTGGGGCAAGTAGTTGACGATCAGGTTGGTTTTGCTATCATCAGCCATGGGGGGGCCCGGGGGGGCCCCATTGGAAAGCACTGCCGCTGCCACCCCTGGCCCCGGCACTGCCACCACTGGTACGGCCACAGGGACAGGGCCACATCCGGATGGCCCCGGGGTGCTGGGAGCCTGGGCCTCCACCGTGCTCAGAATCTGCTGAAGGGATGGATGGGTGTCACCAGGGCGTCTCCATCATGGGGACAGCAGTGGGACAGGGACACTGGAGTCACAGGGCCAGTGCAGGGACAGGCATGAGGGACCCCAGGCAGTGGTGACATGGGGTCATCACTGAGGTCAAGTAGGGACGAAGCCATGGCATGGGGGCCAGGGGGATGGGGACAGCAGGACACGGCAGCAGGGACAAGGACACCGGAAGGGCAGCACAGGGACTACGTGTGTAGTGACATGGGGGTGGTGGGCTCTTCAGGGCCTGGCCAACTGGATCCCCACAGCCAGTCCCTCCCCCCCAGCAGGGCAGGAGGGGACCCAGGCATCCGAGCTCCCCAGCACCCCAAAACAGGAGGGGACCCAGGCATCTGGGCTCCCCCAGGACCCCAAAACAGGAGGGGACCCAGGCATCTGGGCTCCCCCAGCACCCCACTACCCCAAAACTGGAGGGGACCCAGGCATCTGGGCTCCCACAGGACCCCAAAATGGGAGGGGACCCAGGCGTTCAGCAAGCCCCTCCCCACAGGGGATTATCCCCCATTGAGCAGCAAAGCCCCATGCCCCTCCCTCCCACCCACCCTACCCCCCAGCACAACAGCAGGGGGACAATGGGCCTTTGTCACCGGGAGATGGGACACCCGGGGCTGCCAGCCATGGCCACGGCCATGGGGGTCCGGGGGCTCCCTGCTTGCGACCCCGCCCCCAAATAGGGACCGTGAGCGCCAGGAGCTGGCCAGGGGCTGAAATGGGGTGGAGGCGCAGACACCTGGCTCCTGGGGGGGTGGTACTGTACCTCTAAAGGCTGGGGGGGGGGGGGGGTGGTGTCGGGGGGGGGGGGTGAGGTGGTGTCTCTGTCCGCCCATGGGGCAGTGACAACCTTGAAATCAGTCGGTGAGAAAAGTGAAAGCAGAAAAGCTGAAAATCACCAAATCGGATTGTGAAAATGGGATTTGCGGGTGGCGCGGCCACGGACACGCATGGACATGGACACAGACACGAGCGGACATGGACATGCAGGGATACAAACACACACGGACACAGACATGCACAGCCACAGACACACATGGCCACGGTCATGCAAAATGCAGCAACACACCTCTGCCACACACACGCTCTGCACAGGGACAGGACCGCACATGTCTGCGTGGCCATGTGTCATGTGTGCGCACACATCCCCCCCCACACACACGTGTATTCCTGCACCCACATGTGAAAGCAGAGGCATGGGTGTGTGCACTGCCACACACGGTGCCCACACGTGTGCAGGCCCCACAACACTGCGCACATGCGTGTGGCACCAGCTCTCCGAGGCCCCTGGTGCCACAGGGAGCATTGGGAAGGGTTGGGAGGGGTTGGGTCCCCACCCCACCCTTGCACACATGTGTCCCAGCCCCGCACGCCCCTGTGGCGCACACATACATGTGCCCTCCACACGCGATCCAGATGCATGTAAATGCAGCTCCCGGTGACACTCCTGTCCCCACCCGAGCATGTCACACGCTCACGGAGACATTGCAGAAGGAGGATGGGGAGGGTCACTTGGCGGGGGGGGAACACGAGACGACACGACAAGGCGGTGGGGGGACGCTGGATGCCGGGGGGGGGGGGGGGGGGGATGGGTCTTTGAAGAGACAGAGGATGCTGGGGGTACCGGCTGCACACCCCCACTGTGACACCCCCAAACCCTGCAGCCCCTCCCCCCGCTCCTACCGTCACCATCGTTGCGGGGCCGTGGGGGCTGCTCGGGGGGGGGGGGGGGGCCCCGCACGGCCCAGCGGGCTCGGGGTGGCTGCGGGGGGCCCCGAAGCAGGTGGGGGCTGCGAGGGTCTGGGCCGCGGCGCCGGGCGCTGCGAGCAACGGCCCCGTCGGTCCTTTAAACGTCCTTGGGCGGCCGCGGGGCGGGGCCCCCCCAAACCGCCGCGGTGGGCGCGGCCCGGCCCCCCCCCCTCACCCCCCGCAGGTGGGTCGGTCCGCCCCCCCCCCCCCCCCCCGACACCCCAAAATGGACCGGCCCCCCACGGTCCGCTCCAGCGAAGCCCATTGGCTGCCGAGCGGGCGGGGCCCCCCGACGCCCCTCGAGACACCCACACCCCACCCCACCCCACCCCTGCCAAACACCGCATACGGGCGCCCCCACCCCGGCCCCGCCCACGTGACCCGAGGAGGAGGAGGAGGAAGGGGGGGGGGGGGCGGGAAGAAGGAGGAGGACAGAGAGAGGGGGCAGGGTGTGTGATGGAGAAGGAAGTAGCGGGGAGGGGAGGAAGAGGAGGAGGGTGATGAGGGAGAGGAAGGACAGGGGGGTGATGAAGGAGGGGGCACACACGTGAACTGGGACGCCCGCGGCGAGGGGCGGCGCCGGTTCAGCACCGCGGACAGCGCCGGGGCCGTAACCCCTCCCGCTTTGCCACGGGAGGGGCCGTCCTGCGACCCCCAGAGCTGTGGGGACCCCTGTGAGACCCCCCTCACATCCTCATGGTGCCCCAAATTTCGCCACCCACCCACCCCACCCACCCACCCCGGGCAGAGCGCAGGAGGCAGCAGGTAAAATCCGTCACTTTAATGGAAACTGGGGGGTGGGGGAGGGCCCTGGAGGGGGGGGTCTCCCCCTTCCAAGACAAAACCAGGGTCCCCGCTGTGCGCACACACACACCCCGGCAAGATCCAGTTGCCCCGAGAGGGGGGAGCAGAATGACAACTGAGAATCAGGAAATAAATAGTGAGTGGGGAGGTACCCGGGGCAATGGGGGTGTGGGGGATCCTGGGGGGTGTCAGGGTCCCCCCGTGTTGGGGAAGGCAGCTTGGGGAGCCTGGGGTTGATGAGGGGCTCCACCAAGTGCATGGAGCTGAAGGTGCCCCTTGGTGGGGGTTTGGACCCCTGGGGGTCCATCCTCACCTCCACAAAGCAGTCCTAGGGAAGTCAGGGTGACCCTGGGGGGCGTAGGAGTGGGTAGGGGGAGGCGCAACCCCCCCAGTGCCCCCCCCCTAGGTGCCGCGGGGCTCAGGGTGGCTCTTGAGCGCGTGGAACTTGAGGCCCTCGGGGCGCTCGAAGCGTCGCCCACAGCGCTCACAAGGGAAGGGACGTAGCCCAGGCCCTCCATGACGCCGCATGTGCCACGTCAGGGAGGCGCGTTGGCGGCAGCGGTACCCACAGACCTCGCACCTGGGAGAGGCAAGGGGACATCAGGGGCATGCACAGACCTCGCACCTGGAGGTGTGAAAGGGAGGGGTGAGGGTCACCCAAAGAGTTCACACCTAGGGGGAGTCAGGGCACCCACAGACATTGAACAGGCAGGGGTCAAGGTGGGTTTGAGGGGCACCCACAGATCTTGAACAGTGGGGGCAAGGGGGAACCCACAGACATCAAAGGGGGGGGGGTCAAGGGAGAGTGAGGAGCACCCACAGACCTTGATGCGGAGCTGGGGGTGGAAGGGAGGGTTGAGGGTCACCCAAAAACCTTGCACCTGGAGAAGGGCAAGGAGGGGATCAGAGGCACCCACAGACCTCATGGGTGTGGGCAAGGAGCACCCGCAGACCTCAGGGAGGGGGGCAGAGAGAGTGGTGTCCGCTCCCCATGTCACTCCGCACAGCACTGGCCCCCCCATCATTGACCACCAGTGAGCGTCTCCCCAGTGCCCCCCCGCCCCCCGATGCTCATTGCAGGAGGGTCTCCCCGCTGCCTCCACTCTGGCGCACACCACAGGGGCATATCCCCTGTTACCCTCTGCCAACACACTGCAGGGGGGCCTCCCTTGCGCCCCCCAAGACACTCACTGCAGGGGGGTCTCCCCAGTGTGCGTCCGCCTGTGCACCTCGAGGTGATTCTTACGCTTGAAGGATTTCCCACAGGTCTCACAAGTGAACTCCCGCACGCCTGGGGACCAGGGACACAGGAGGGATGTTATTGGGGGAAGCGGGGGGGGAACAACACTTTTTGGGGGGGTGGTGGTGGGGGAAGTTGTTGGGGGGCTCACCAGAGTGGATGACCATGTGCCGGCGCAGATGGTTGGCAAGGTAAAACCTCTTCCCGCAGCTGGCCTGGGGGCACTGCTGGGTCCGGCCCTTGCGGTGCACCAGGTTCACATGGTTCTGGGGTGGGTGGCACAGAGGTGAGGGAAGCCCAGAGGGGGCCCAGGGGGGTCCCAGGGTAGGGGGAGCCCAGCACCTGAAAGCTGCTGAGAGCGACGTAGACCTGCCCACAGCCTGCATAAGGGCAGGTGATCGGCTCCGGGAGCTCCTCAGGGTCCCTGGGGGGGACACGGGCTCGCCTGCTCCGCCGCCGCCTGCGTGGCGAGGGGGGACATCACAGCCCGGGGTGAGGCTCCCCACCCACACAGAGACTGCAGCACTTGGGGGGGGGGGGGGCGGGTCTAGGCATTTGAGGTGGAGGGATTGTCCCACCCCCTTGATGTGCCTGAGAGCTCCTAAACCCCTTCACAAAACCCCAACAGTTCCTGTGCTCCCCAGCACCGGGAAACTGGCCCAGGCCACTGCTCCCCCAAAAAGCCCCCACCCCTCCAAAAAGCCCCCAGAGCCATCCTCCTGGCCCCCAAGGGCCCCTCCATAACCCAAAGATCTCCAACCCTAAAAAAACCCAACACCCCTGTACCACACACTCCCCCCACTAAACCCCTTGTAAACCCCCAAGCCCCCACCTCAGCTCTGACCCCCTCTCCAGAAACTTGTAGTGATCTCCAAAGACACCCCACAACCCCCCATGATACAGCACACTTCCCCCGATCCCCCAGGGACACCCCAAACTCCATCACCCCTCCCAAGTCCACCCCCACCACTCTTGGGCCTCTGGGAACCCAAGTGACCCCCCCAGCTCAAACCTCTCAGGCTCTTTGGGGATCTCGTAGATGATGGCTGACACGTCACCACCATCGGCATCCTCAGCCAAGGGGGGTGGAGGGGGCTCCCGGGGGGGCTCTGGAGGAGGCTGGGGGGGGTGCTCAGCAGCAGGGAGTGGCACATCCTCCTGTTTCAGCCCCAGCACCTCGTCCTCCTCTGCCATCAGTGTAGGAAGTGAGGCCTTGCTGCCAACCCCAGCACCTGGGCCCCCGCCCGGCACCCTGATCCCCTCCATTCCTGACCCCAATCCCCCCAACCCTTATCCCCCCTGGCACCCCCAGCACCCCAGTTCCCCCAACCCCTGAGATCCCAGCACCCCAATCCCTCCCTGTCCCCCCACAGTGCCCCAATTCCACCCCCAACCCCTGAGATCCCACCACCCCAACCTTCCCAAGCCTTAACCCCCCCCAGCACCCTCAGCACCCTAATACCCCTCCCCAACCCCTGAGATCCCAGCACCCCAAACCTTCTCATCCCCATGATCCCCATCCCCCCACATACCTGTCTTAGGAAGGTGGGGGTCCAGGGGGGGTTGGGGGAAGGCACCTTCCCCATCCAGCACAGTGCAGGGTACCTCATCCCCACCCACATCCAGCTGCAGCCCCCCCACCAGTGCATCGTAGCCAGAGCTGGCCAGGATAAGGAGGGGGGACCCCTGCAGCAGGGTGGGGGGTGACCCATCAGCCAGCGCCCCCCTTCCCGGGCCCAGTCGCAGAGGCAGTGGCAGCGGCACGCAGACCACAGCCTCCAGTGCTGTCCCCCGTCCCTCTGCAGCACCCTCGGGGGGGCCTGGACCTGCAGGGGGGGCCACTGGTGCTGTCGAGCCCCGCCCCGGCATCGCCTCTGAGCCTGAACTGCAGCTCCCTGATGACGAGGAGCTGCCAGGAACTGCTGCTGCAAGAGAGAAAATTCAAGGCAAAGCCCCAAAGGAAGTACTGCCCCCACCCCCCCCAGCCCAAAAGAAGCCCCCTGGGCTCCCCCACCACCAGCCAGACCCCCAAGAAGTGCAGCCAAACCACCTCAGGCCATCACCCGCAGGTCCCAGCACCCAGCAGAGCAGCCCCAACACCCAGCCAAAGACCCCCAGCACCCAGCCAAGTACCCTCACGACCTCCCTATCACGACCTTGTGTGTGTGTTGTGCCCACCACCATCACCACGCACCGTCATCACTGTCACTGTCGGAGTCACTGAGAGGCCGCAGCGGCGAGTGCAGGTCCTGGAAGTAGCGATGCCCGCGCTCACACTGCCAGACAGCCGTGGTGTAGAGCCCCACCGAGGGGTCCAGCTCAGCCAGGCGTGGCTCGTAGGGGCAGCGCTGCCGGTGGTCCTCGTACCAGATCACCGCGTGTCGCAGGCAGTTGACATTGCGCCGTCGCCCTGGGGGAGGGCTGCTGGCAGCCTGGCACCCCCCCACTTGACCCCACGGCACCCCCATGTCCACCCACCCCAACAACCCCCTACCCCCCCCAATCATCCCTGGCCATCAACCTCTACCCCCCAGACCCCCAACCCGCACCCTCAGGCCTCCCACCCCTTGCCTAAGCCTCCCCACCCCCAGCCTAGAGTGCCCCCACCCACACCCTGCACCCAACCCGACAGGATCCCACCCCCCCCCCCGTCACCAGCACTCACTTTTCTTCCGTTTGGGTTTTTTAGGAATCTGCTCCCATGGCTTCCTGCAGAGAGAGGGGTGGTGGTCAGGGGTCGGCCCATGCACTGGGGTGGTCATGCCACCTGGGGGGGGCCGGGGGGTGTCGTTGTTGTACCCGTGCTGGAGGAGGGATCATGCTACCCACAGGAGAGGAGGGGTAGTCAACCGGCAGGTGGGGAGGGATCACCATGCCACCCACAGGAGGGGGCAATCATTGTCCTGCCCCTGTGAGGGGAGGATCATCGTGCCATCAGCAGGGGGGGAAGGGGGGGTAGTGTCACCTGCGGGGGGTGGGGCGGGGGCGGTCATCCTGCTTGCAGAGGTGGGGTGATCGTCATGCCACTCGCGGGGTTGAGACGGGGGGGGGGGTGGGTTGGTGGGGGGGTGTCATGCCTCCAGCAAGGGGTTCCGTCCTACCCGCGGAAGGGGGGGTGCCATCCCACCCATGGGGGGAGCTTGTCCCCCGCGGAGAGGCGGGAAGAGTGTTCATTCTACCCGCGGGCGGGGGTGGGGTCGCCTTTCCACCCATGAGGGGAGCTCGTCCCATCACTGCTGGGGGATCTTCCCCGCGAGCTGCAGGACCGACCGTGAGGGCCGCCCCCCACCCCGCGGCTCACCCGCGCCGCCCGGCACGCTGCCCCCGCTCCAAGCCCAGCAGGTAGGCCGCCAGCTTGGCATCGCTCCATCCGCTGCGGCGCCGCAGATCGACCCAGGGCCCGTGGGCCTCGCCCAGGTAAACCCGTCGCACGTCGTACTTCTTCCGCGACTCCAACCGCCGCCTCGCCCGATCCGATTCCGTTAGCCGTGGTCTCCCCCGAGCCTTCCGACCACCCGGTTCCCCTACGGGGCCTCGCCCAGGACCGGGCCCACCCCCCGACCCCGGGCCCGGGCCCCGTTCGGCCGCGCTCATGCCGGGCGCGCCGCCGATGATGCCACCACCGCTTCCGGTTCCGGCTTTTGGCGCAGCGCGCGTGCGCGGCAGGGCGCGGGGGTGGGCGGCTTCCGCCAGTCTGCCCCGGCGGCGGCGGGCCGGGCACTGCGCATGCGTCGGGGGTTCTGCCCGCAGCGCGCCGGCCCGTGCCTACTCCCGCTCCGGAACTCGGCACCGCCCGACCCCAACCACCCCCCGGGCCCCCACCGCCTCTGTACCCCTAGTGCCCATCTGCGCCTCCCCCCAACCCCCCCGTGGGCCCCCAGTGCTTTCCTGCCCCCCGATGTGCCACTAGCACCCATCTATTTGCCCCCCCAAGACCCCCCAGCACTTTCCTGCCCACCCTGTGTGCCCTTCCAGTACACCCAGCTGCTGCCCCCCACCCCCTCTGTACTCCCAGTACCCATCTGTGCCCCCCCCCCCCAACCCCCCATGGGCTCCCAGTGCCTTCCTGCCCCCCAATGTGCCCCCCTCAGTACCCCCAGCTACTGCCCCCCCACCCCTTCTGTACCCCCAGTACCCACCTGTGACCCCCCCAACACCCTATAGGCTCCCAGTGCCTTCCTGCCCCCCTCTCCCCCTCCATGTGCCCCACCCCCTCTGCACTCCCAGTGCCCATCTGCCCCCACCCAGAACCCCCACCACAAGCCCCACTGCTCTGTGGGTGACACAACCTTTATTCCCTGGGGGTTGCAGCGGGAGCGCTGCCCCCCCCCCTACTCCCACAGCCAGCAGCATCACCCCCGGGGTGACCATGCCCCTGTGGCAGGACGGGGGGCTCCAGCACACCGGCAGGGGGAATCACAGCCCCCAGGCTGAGTGCAGGGGGATCCCCAGGGGGGCCAGGAGGGGTGTCCCCCCCTTCCAGGTGGAAGATGACCGGGGTCTGCCCCAGGACAGGGTTCACCTCTTGCAGCCCTGCGATCCACTTGCCCAGCGTGTGCCGGTCACCGGCCCCCGCCATGCACAGCGCAAAGACAGGGCCTTCCTCCACTGCGGGGGGGAGCATGGGGTCAGAGAGCGGGCACAGGGAACCCCCTTACCCCTGCCCCTGTTTCCCCATGTCTTACCTTCATCCACATCGAAGTCGTCATCGTCCCAAGGGCCACGCTCCAGGTCCAGGTCGAGATGCAGGGGGTAGTAGAGGCTGCGCTCAGGGTCTGGGGGCTCCTCCTGGGATGGGCAGGGGGCTTCTCCTACCTGTCCTGGGCCAGGGTCCCCCCCTCCAGGGCCACTGGTGTCCACTCCCACCCCTCCTGTCCTAGGCCACGGGGGTCCCGTCTCCTGTCACCCATCCTGGGCCAGGGGCTCCCCTCTGAGACCATGAGGGTCCCATCCTGGGCCGTGAGACCATGCTCAACCTGCTCTGGGCCATGGGGGTCCCACCCTCTCCCACCCTTCCTAGGCCAGGGGGTCCCTGCTGGGGCTGTGGGGGTCCCATCCTGGACCATGAGAGCTCCCTCCCCCGTCTCTGGGCCATGGAGGTCCCAGCCCCACCCCATCCTGGGCCAGGGTATCCCACCCTGCCCCATTCCGGGCCATGAGGCCCCCCTGACCCACTCGGGGCCATTGGGATCCCACCCCCTCCCACCCATCCTAGGCCAGTGGGTCCCCTCTGGGGCTGTGGGGGTCCCATCCTGGGTCATGAGCCCCCCCACCCCTGCTCTGGGTCACGCGGGTCCCATCCCCACTCATTCTAGGCCAGGGGGTCACCTCTGGGGCTGTGGGGGTCCCGTCCTGGGCTATGAGAGGCCCCCCGCCCACTCTGGGCCATGGGGGTCCCAGTCTCTCCCATCCTGGCCCAGGGGGTCACCTCTGTGGCCATGGATAGCCCGTCCCACCACTGCCACCCAGGGTCATGGGGAGCCCCTTCCCCTCCTCTCTCAGATGTTTTATTCAGCCCTCCACCACCCCCGTGCCCCAGAGGTCTCACCCGCAGGTGGGGAGGCAGGGGGTCCCCCCGTAACACGTAATAGCAGAGGCGGGTGCTGCGCAGCCAGAGAGGGAATGGCCCCTCCACGAAGACGGGCCGTGCCGGGCCATGCCGGGCCAGCAGCTCCTGCTGGTCAGGGCTCTGGGCACCTGCAAGGGACAATGCAGAGCTGGGGACCCCCCACCAAACCCTGCACCCCCTCCAAGGAACCTCAGCACTGGGGACTCAACACTCCCCTCCCCCAAACACCAGCGTCCCTCGCATTGGCCAGGGTCCCCAAGCCCACAGGGTATGTCCCCCCACATGCTGGGGTTCCCCCAAAACACACGAGTCCCTGCTGCAGACACATCACTCCCTCGTTCCCCAGTAAAAATGCCCACGTGTCCCCCGTGACACCCCAGTACCTCCAGAACCCCCACGCTCACCGATGATGTAGGGCTGGACGGAGCCTTCATCCTCCCCGCCCTCCGGCACCGGCCGCTTTGGGAGATGGTTGTCACCAGCTGTCACTTAATGACCCAGGGACAACAGACACTGTCCCCAAGGGGGGGCGCACCACCCCACCACTGTGACAGAGGGGGGGCCCTCTGTGACCCCATCCTCACATCTCCCGCCCTAGCTCTGTGTCTGTGCCCCACCTGGCTCATGGGGAGGTGGGTCCCTGTCCCTGTCCTGCACTCCCCGCCCAAGAGTGGCATTGGTCCCGTACTCCCTGCCTGCCCATCCCCGTGTCCCCCACATGTCCCCATCCCTGCATCCCACATCCCACCTCCCCATCTCTGTCCCCTGTGTCCCCCAAGTTGCCATCCCCACATTCCCCATCCCCACATCCCCCTCTGCACCCATCCCCATGTCCCCATCCCCATGTCCACCCACGTTCCCATCCTCACATCCCCTGTTCCCATGTCACTCCACGTTCCCACCCCCATGCCCCCATCCCTGTGTCCCCTCTGTGTCCCCATCCCCACATCCCCTATCCTCATGTCCCCCCATGTTCCCATCCCCATGTCCTCTATCCCCATGTCCCACCATCCCTGTCCCCCATCCCCACAACCCACAACCCTGTGTCCCCATCCCCATGCTCATGTCTCCCAACCTCCTGTCCCCCCAACCCTGTGTCCCTCCATGTCCCCATGTCCCCCATGCCCATGTCCTCCCGTGTCCCCACCCCCATGTCCCCCCATGTCCCCATCCCCCAACCCTGCGTCCCCATGTCTCCATCCTCACGTTCCCATGTCCCGCCACGTTCCCATCCTCATGTCCCCATCCCCATATCCCCCATCCCTGTGTCCCCTCACGTCCCCATCCTCATGTCATCCATCCCCGTGTCCCTCCATGTCCCCCAACCCCATGTCCCCTCACGTGCCCATCCCCATGTCCCCTCATGTCCCTCTGTGTCCCCATCCCTGCATCCCCCATCCCCATGTCCCCTCACATCCCCATCCTCATGTCCCCCATCCCCATGTCCCACCTGGTAGATGGTGAGGCGCACATCGGGGTCGTTGGCGATGCGGCGCAGGCCCAGGTGGGCAGCAGCCAGGCCGGGGGGTGGCAGCCGGGGGGGCAGGGGGTAGGGGTTGGCATGGCGCAGCCGGGGCAGCCAGTACAGCAGCCGCTGGCACTTGCGCACAGGGCGGCTGCGGGGCCCAAAGATCCCCAGGAGCAAAAACCGTGTCTCCGCATCGGGCATGACGCCTGGGCGGGGACATGGGTGCCTGGGGGAGGGGGCTGGGACCCAGGGGCACGCAGCACCCCAGCCCCCACCCCGAGGGGGCTGAAACCCCCTCCTCCCCCTGCTGCACTCACTGTGCTGTCCCCTGTGTCCTCACTCACCCCACGCCCCTCCATGTCCCCCCATCTCCCACCATGTCCCCTGTGTTCCCCCATCCCCATGTCCCCCCAACTCCTACTGTGTCCCTCCAGGCCCCTCACATCCCTGTGTCCTCCCCATCTCCCACTCTGTCCCCCAGCCCCACTCCCCCGTGTCCCCCCAGTCCCACAGTGTCCCCCTGACCCTCTCCAGCCCCATGCCCCTCCATGTCCCCACAACTCCCACTGTGTCCCCTCGGGATCCCAATCCCCATGCCCCCCTTGTGTCCCCCTGGCTCCCCCCATCCCTGTGTCCCCACAGCCCCTCAGTGTCCCCGGGGTCCCTCAGCCCCACACACCCCTGTGTCCCCCATTGTCCTGCTCTGTCCCCCAACCCCCTCAGTCCCATGCCACTCCGTGTCTCCACAGCCCCACCCCACCCCCCACTCACCATATCGCTCCATCTGCTCCAGGATCTGCAGCCCGCACTCCTGCTGCCGGGGGAAGGGGCTCAGCATGCGCTGGAGGGGTCCGCGGGGCACCCAGGGCCCACGGGGCAGCAGGCGCAGCAAGCGGTGGTAGGCCTCGCGCTGTCTCGCCACCCCCAGCGCCGGCATGGCCGCCAGTGCCGCCTCCACCAGCTCCAGCCGTCCCACACGGCGCCCCGGCCTCTGCTCCAGTGCGGCCAGCGCCGCTGCAAAGGCTGTGGAGCCACCATCCTCCTCCTGGGAGCCACTAGGAGGGCTGCGCCATGCCAGGGGCCCCGAGAGGTCCCCTGAGGGGTCCTCCGAGGGGTCCTGCGCGGGACGTCCACTGTGCTGCCACATGCTCTGAGCAACCTGGGAGGAAGAAAGGGGGTGAGGCTGGGGGGACGACCCCGTCCCGTCCCATCCTCAGCCACGCTCGCACACCTCCTGTGTCCTGTTTCCCATCCCCCACCATATCCTGCTGCATCCCCCAGGTCCCTCTACCCTCATGCCTCCACTGTGTCACCCCACACTAAACTGTGTCACCTGGGCACTCCAGCAACAAACTCCCCCGCACCCCCTTGTGACCCCCCCAGCTCCACCAGAGACGCCCAGGCCCCCCCATGTCACCCCATCTTCAACTGTGTCCCCCGGTCCCCCCAACCTCACACACCCCATCCCCATTCCCCCTCTGTGACCCCCCATCTCCCTCTGCATCCCCTGGGCGCTCCGTCCCCACGCCCCTTCAGGTCCCCCCATGCCCCCCCGTGTCCCCCAGGACCCCCATCCACCTACCCCCCTGTGTCCCCCCCACCTCCTGCCATTTCCCCTGCCCGCCCCCATCCTCAAGCCCAGCTCTGTGTCCCCAGGCTCCGCTATCCCAAACACCTCCTTATATAGCCCCACGCACCCCAGTGTCCCCTTGGATCCTTATCTCCACGCCCCCCCCCGTATCCCCCCCCCCGCCCCCCCGTGTCCCCCAGGACCTCTATCCCCACGCCCCCGCCCTGGGTCCCCTAGCCCCACCCCATCCCCACACCGCCACTGTGTCCCCCCACGCCCTCCGGCCCCCCCCGGACCTGCGGGCCCCCCCAGAGCCCCCGGGGCAATGCGAGGGCCCAGCGCAGCCTCATGGCGGCCATGGGGTCGGTGCGGTAGGGGTTCAGAGGTCACGGCTGGTCACCGAGGTCCCCCCGCCGGGGTCGTACCCCTGGGCGCCGCCATGTCCCGCTGACCCCGCCGGCAAGTGCTTCCGGGTCACGAGGCGCGCCCCGCGGCAGAGCCAATCGCCGCGCGCTCCTCGCCCAGCGGCGGGGCCCGGGCGGTGATTGGCGGCTCGGGGAGGCGGGGCTTGAAGGGGTTCCCCGTGACGTCAGAGGGGGACCCGCGGCTGAGCTCAGAGCCGGGGCTACACGATGATGTCAGCACCGGGGACAGCGGCGGCCTTGGGCGCTGCTGGGCGACGCCAGAGCCTGGGGCTCGCGGTGACGTCACGCGGTTACGTCACAGACGTAACGGTTGCTATAAATGGAAATGGCAGGTGCGACCTGGGGGGGCGGCCCCAACGCTTGGGTCCCCCGGCCTGCCCGGGGGGGGCCGTCCCCCCCGCCCGGGACAGCGACCCCCCCCGAGGCCAGCGACCCCCCTCCGGGGCCGAGACCCCGCGGGGGGCGGGCAGGTCCCCAATACCAGGTCCCCCGGGCCGCCCCCGGGGGGGGAGGGGCGGGGGCACATTCTCCACCAGTGACGAACCGCCCCTCCCCCCCCAGGGCCGGCGGAGTCCAATCCGCTGACGGCACCGGGAGGACCCGCGGGGGGGGGGGGTGGGGTGGCCCGGGGTCGGGGGGACAGACAGCCCGGGGTTGGAGGGACAGACAGCCTGGGGTAGAGGGACGGGGGGAAGAAGGGATGGAGGGGGAAAGGGGAGGGGGCGGCCTGGGGCTCCCCCCTTCCCTCCCCCACGCCGGGATCCCCCCGCTAAATGTGGAAAAAATGACGCCACCACCCGCCCCGTGGTGATGTCAGCGCGGCGGGAAGCGCGGATTGGCTGGCGGCGGCCCGGCCTGGGGGGGCTCCGCGCCCTCCACCGACTTTTAAAAGTGGCGGCGGCGCCGGGTCGGGATCGGGACGGGGCGCCCGGGAGGGACAGGGACGAGCCGAACTGAGCCGAGACCAGCCGAGCCGAACCGGGACAGATCCGGACCGGGACGACCCGAGCCGGGCCAAGCCGAGCTGAGCCGAGCCGGGATAAACCCGGACCGGGACGGGACGAGCAGAGCCGACCTCCCGGGACCCCCCGGGACCCCCCGCACAGGGCCCATGTCCAACGTGCACTTTAACCGCGGGCCGGCCTACGGGCTGTCGGCCGAGGTGAAGAATAAGGTGGGCGGAACTGGGCCGGGCCGACCCGGGCAGGACTGACGCGTCGGCGGGGGGGGACCGGACCGGGGCGGGGGGCGGCAGGACTCGGGGGGACCGGACCGGGGGCTGGAGGCGGGGCAGAACCCAGTGGGACCGGACCGGGGCGGGCAAGACCTGGTGGAAGCAGGCTGAGGAGGGGGGGCAGGACCCTGCGGGACCGGGCCGAGTCGGGGGTCGGGACAGGACCGGACCCGGGGGGGGCAGGACCCAGGGTGGAGGGGGCGCTGGGAGGGGGGGGGGCAGGACCCGGCCGGAGCGGGCGGGGAGGGCAGGACCCGGCGCTGTCCCTGGTGCTGCCCCGGGCGGGGGAGCGCTGCCGCCAGGGTCCCCACCCCCGGTGGGGTGGTGACGGGCCCCGGATACTTGTGTGTCGTCCGTGTCCTTGTCCGGGGGGGGTGCCCGGCACCGGGGGCCCTCTGTCTGCCTGTCGTCCCCATCCCCGGGCCGTGCCTCAGTTTCCCCCTGCCACCACCCCGGGGGGGCGGGTGCACAGCATCCCTTGGGCTCGCCTCCTGCGGGGAGCGGCGCGGGAAGTGTTAACCCGGAGGGGCCCCCTGGGTGGCCCGGGGGGGGCCCCGCCGCCCCCGGCCCCGCCGCGCGGCCTTATAAGGCGTCGGAGAGCGGAGGGCGGGCGGCCGCGGCCCGGGGCTATATATGGGCAAAGGTTCGGCGGGCCGGGGGGGCCGGGCGCCGGGGGCCTCCCTGCTGCGGGGGGGTCCCCCCCCTTCCCCACCTCACTGCCCGCCCCCTGCACCCGCGATGGTGGGGGCACCCAGGTGTCCGAACTGTACTGTGCTCCCCCCCACCCCGTGTCCCATCGATGGGGGAAGCTGGAGTGGGGGCTGAGCTGATGTGACACCCCCTCCCCATGTCCCCCCTTCTCGGGCCCCTGTCCCCTCCTGCATCCTCCCACTCCAGTGTCCTCCTAAACCATGTCTCCCTAATGATATCAGTGTCCCCTGTGTCCCCCTGACCATGTCCCCCCCAGTGGTGTCCCCTCGATAGCCCCCATGTCCCAATATCCTCCTGATACTGTCCCCCTGATGCTCTCCTGCATGTCTCCCTGACCACGTCCCACTCAATGGCGTCCCTGTGTCCCGCTGATGCTGTCCCCCATGTCCCACTCAATGGCGTCCCTGTGTCCTGCTGATGCTGTCCCCCATGTCCTGCTGATGCTGTTCCCCATGTCCCCCCCAACGGTGTCCCCATGTCTCCTGTGTGCCACTGACGCTGTCCATGTCCCTCCCAACGGTGTCCCTTTGTCCCCTGTGTCCCACTGGTGCTGTCCCTGTCCCCAGCTGGCGCAGAAGTACGACCTGCAGCGGGAGCGGGAGCTGCGCGCCTGGATTGAGGGGACCACCGGCCGCCGCATTGGAGACAGTTTCATGGATGGCCTCAAGGACGGCGTCATCCTCTGCGAGTATGACCCATGACCTCCTCTGACCCCAAACTTGACCCCAGTGCTGGCCCTGACTCGGGGCTGTCTTTTGGGAGCGTGTCCCCCCCCACCTTGGGTAATCCCGTGGGAATCAGCCCAGCCTTGACTATGGACCTGAACCCCGACCCTATCCCTTGCCCCCGGCTGACCTCACCTGGGCTGACCCTTGCTCTGACCTTGACCCCTGCCCTGCCCCATCCCCCTCCCCTCCCAGGCTCATCAACAAGCTGCAGCCTGGCTCCGTGCAGAAGGTGAATGAACCCATCCAGAACTGGCATAAGGTGAGAGGGGACCCCGGATGGGGTTGGGGGTGCTACAGGGGGTCAGGGTCACGGGGACAGGTAGGGAGCAGGGCTCGGAGATGACCTGTGTGCAGCTGGAGAACATCGGAAACTTCCTGCGGGCCATCACGCGCTACGGGGTGAAGCCCCACGACATCTTCGAGGCCAATGATCTCTTTGAGAACACCAACCACACGCAAGTCCAGTCCACCCTCATCGCCCTCGCCAGCCAGGTGACCCCCCAGGGTGGGACATGGGGTCCTCGGGGAAGGGGGCCGGGGGAGGTCAGAGGGTCCCTATGTCCCCTTGGAGGCCATGAAAAACACAGGGGTCCAGTCATCCTCATTGCCAGGCAGGTGACCACCCTGGGGGGGAACAGGGGATCCTTGGGGGGAGGGGGGGGTCTGGGGGGGGGTGTCAGAGAGTCCCCATGTCCCCTTGGAGGTCACAAATGACACGAGGGTCCAGTCATCCCCATTGCCAGGCAGGTGACCACCCCAGGGTGGGACACGGGGCACTTGGGGGGGGGGGGGGGGGGGCGGGTAAGAGGGTGGCCATGTTCCCTTGGAGGTCACCAACTGCACAGGGGTCCAGTCATCCCCATTGCCCTCACCTACTGGGTGATAGGGGCCAAACGGGGCAAAGCTGGGGGGCTCGGGGTGGGGGGTGGCGTTAGGGGTCTTCAGGTGGTCCCCACGGACTTTTGGGGGAAGTGGGGATAAATGTGGTCTGGGGGCCACAGTGGGGCTAGGGCACACGCACCCTGAGCCCCAGGGTGTTATCCAGGCCAAGACGAAGGGGAACAACGTGGGTCTGGGGGTGAAGTACGCAGAGAAGCAGCAGCGACGCTTCCAGCCTGAGAAGCTGCGTGAAGGCAGGAACATCATTGGTCTCCAGGTGACAGGGGGACAGGCATGGGGACACAAGGACACAGGGACGCACAGGGTGGCTGGGGAGTCTCTTGGGGACACGAGATTCGCTATGGAGTGTTGGGGGGGGGTGAATAGTCCCAAGTGTCTTTAGGCTGTTTGCTGTCATGGGGGACGCGGACATTGTACCTGCTGCTGGTGACACGCTGTCCCCCGTCCCCAGATGGGCACCAACAAGTTTGCCAGCCAGCAGGGCATGACAGCATACGGGACGCGGCGGCACCTCTACGACCCCAAGTTGGGGACAGATCAGCCACTGGACCAGGCCACCATCAGCCTCCAGATGGGCACCAACAAGGGCGCCAGCCAGGTGGGGACAGGAGGCAAATTGTCCCCAAGGGTGCCAGCCAGGGATGAAGGGGGGCAGTCATTGTCCCCAAGGATGCTAGCTGGGGTGGGGACACACAGACATGGCCATCCCTGTGGGGACCGTACCATGTAGGGCCAGCCAGGTATGGGGACAGAGGGACACTGATGTCACTACAGCATCCCGGTGTCCTGGGGCATGGGGACACGGCACCGGAGGATGGGGGTTAGGGAGACCCTGTGGGCAGTGGGGGTGGGTGAGAGGATGGGGGGGCCACCATGGCCCCTAACATCCTGAGATGGGGTCCCCTGAGGAGGCTGAGGGACACCTGGGAAGGACAAGGGACCCCCTCACTCCCTGCAGAGGGGCTGAGGACACCCCTGGGGAGGCTGATGGACCCCCCCAAACCCCACAGAGAGGCTGAGGGACCCCCAATCCCTGCGGAGAGGCTGAGGGACCACTGGGGTGGACAGAGGACACACCCACACCCAATCCCCATAGAGAGACTGGGGACATTCCTGGGGAGGACAGGGGGACCAGACCCCCAGAGGAAGCAGAGGGACCCCTTGGGAGGGCAGGGGATTCCCCCATGGTCCCCCTGAGGAGACCAGGGGACCCCCCCGAGCCCCTATAGGGAGGGCAGGGGACTCCTAGGGAGAGCAGGGGATCCCCCCAATCCCCATGGAGAAGGCAGGGGACACCCCTAGTAGGGAGAGAGGCTGAGGGCCCCTGGTGAGGGCAGCCCCACCCCCCACAGGGAGGGCAAGGACCCCTGGGGAAGCTGAGGGACCCTTAGAGAGAGCAGGAGATTCCCCCCCAGTCCGCATAGATACCCCGAGACCCCCTCCTCGGTGAGTCACAGAGCACCCCCCGTGACTTTCCCCCTCCCCAGGCCGGGATGACAGCCCCAGGGACAAAACGTCAGATCTTTGAGCCAGCGTTGGGTATGGAACGGTGCGACACACTGACCATTGGGCTGCAGATGGGCAGCAACAAGGGTGCCTCACAGCAGGGCATGACGGTGTACGGGCTGCCGCGGCAGGTCTATGACCCCAAGTACTGTGGTGGCCCTGAGCTGCTGGGCGAGGATGGCCTTGATGGCTTCTACAACTCCCAGTAGCCACCGGGCTAGCGGTTGCTTGCGCTGCATCGCCCTGCCCCGCGCGTACCAGGGTCGCACTGCACTGGCCTCACCACGCCACAAACCCCCCCCCCCCCCCCCCCCCCCCTCGCCTCTCCAGGGCCCTGTGGGGCTGGCTCAGCCAAGGGGGGGTTTGGCCCATGGGGGTTCAGCCCGGGGGTTTACCCCCCCTGCCGCGTGAAGCCACTGAGGCACAAATAAAATCCACACGCAAAGTCACTGTTTTCATGGGGGACGGTGGCAAGATGGGGAGCAATGAGAGATGGGGGGATGTAAGATGCTGAGGGGTAGAACAAGGGGGGGCAATGAGGGATGGGGGACTAAGAGGGGACAGCAGGGATGGGGGGACATGAGATGGGGGGTAGAACAAGGTGGGGGGGCAATGAGGCATGGGAAGACAAGAGATTGGGAGGGGTAGCATGAGGTAGGGGGGCAATGAGGGATGAGGGGACACGAGGTGGGGAGGGGTGGAATGAGGTGGGAGGGCATTGACAGATGGTGGACACTGAGGTCTACAGCAGGACACCGAAGGTGAGCAGGCACAAAAGACCACCAAGACACAGGGGGGACATTTCAGGAGCCGGACAGCCCAAAGGGTGCCATACGGAGGATGAGGGAGACCCTGGACACGCAGGTTCCCCATGCCAGGGCAGCACCGAGCTTGGGGTGACCTCCACAGAGCCCACAAAACAACCGCTCCCCCCACCCACCCCACCCATGCAGGCACCCGTGACACCACAGCCAACCCCAAAGAGGTCCCCAAGGGGCAACTGAGTCCCCGGCTTCAGGCGCTGGTGGCCAAGGGTGACAATCTGCCCTCGCACAGGACAGTTGTCAGCACCGCTGTGCTTCATTAGGGCCTCGGTGTCACCTGGCCTCACATGTCCCCAGCCACTCCCTGAGTCCCTGTGCCCCTCACAGTAGCAGCGCCAGTGACAAGGACACTGAGCCCCAGCCCAGACCCGCAAGAGCATTTATTTGAGGGCAGCTCTGCCAAAACGCATCACCCTCCTGCCCGGCCCCTGTCCCCGGGTCCCTGTGGCTCATGGAGTAGGGGTCCCATGCCCAGGGAGCAGGTGGGACACGTCCTGCGTCACCGCGTGAGTCCGAGCCCCTGTGCCCAGGGCCAGAAAAGTAAAAAATGTAAAGAAAACACCACAAAGCCAGAGGCAGGGATGTGACACACCCCCACCTCAGGGTCTGGGGGCAGCGATGTGAGCTCCCCCCCCTCCCCCCAAGGGGTCTGGGGTTGTGCTGCAGGCAGAGTCTGCCCTGGCCGTTACTGGTTGGCAGCTTCGCAGGCATCAATCCAGTCGCTGTAGACATCCACTGGCTCCGACAGGTCTCGTGGGGGATGTTAAGGCACTAACGGAGGCAAAGGGGGGGTCCAGGGTGGGTCAGGGGGGTTGGGGTCCCAGTAAGGATACAGGTGATGGGCGTCTGGAACTCCTCCAGGCAGACTGTACAGGAGATCACCCCTGTGTTTCGGGCACGGTCCCTGGGGGGGCAGCAGGGGACAAGCTGCTACAGGTGGCATCTTCAGCCGTGCCTGCCCCCCGCCGCCCAGGGCTGCAGCCCCCTCCCCTGGCTGTAGCCCCCCTCCCCCTACTCACATCTTGACATCGCAGGACTTCTCGTGGTTGCAGAAGGGGCAGGTGAACTGCGTCTCCAGCGTCCCCGTCACCTTCTTCTTGGGTGGTGGCTTCCGCTTGGATTTCCGTCGCCCCATGGCTGCGGGAACCGCAGTGGTTGTGGGCCCGGGGAGGCAGGGAGCTGCAGACCCCTCCCCGGTGCCCAGTGTCCAGGAGCTCCCGTGGGCATGGCCCCAACCCATAACAGGCCACGGTGGGGGCAAGCTTGACGCCTCCGGGACCCTCCTGGCATCCACTGGCCCCCCAGCCCGTACCCCCGGCCTAGCTCCCTGCAGCCCCCATTCGCTGCCACGGCTTCCCGCAGCCCCCAGACCTCATCACCCCCCAGCAGTCTGGCTCCCCACAGCCCCCACCACACCCCAGCCTGGCTCCCTACAGCCCCCTGACCCCCCACTCCCCGGCCTGGCTCCCTGCAGCCCCCAGTCCCAGCATGTACCCGCGGCCTGACTCCCTTCAGCCTTCAGCCCCCAGCCCCGCCCCGCCTCTGGCCTGGCTCCCCGCAGCCCCCGCCGCCATCGCCCCCCGGCCTGGCTCCCTGCAGACCCCAGCTCGTACCCCCAGCCCCCATCACCCCCCAGCCTGGCTCCCTGCAGACCCCAGCCCCCATCACGCCCCAGCCTAACTCCCTGCAGCCCCCATCACGCTCCAGCCCGGCTCCCTGAAGCCCCCAGACCGCAACCGCAGCCCCCATCACCCCCATCACGGCTCCCCACACCCCCCACCACACCCGGCCGCGGCCCCCCCCGGACCTGCCGCCCGCTCCCGCCGCGTTTCCCCCAGCGACAGGCACTTCCGCCGCCGTGACCCGGAAGTGGTCCAGGCCCCACCTCCGCCTGACGCCGCTTCCGCCCACTCTGCGCCCATTGGCTGACGGGGGCGGTGGCCCCGCCCCCCCTTCCCGCTTTGGGACGATCGATCACGACAGCGTCTCCATCGCGACAGCGTCTCTGTGATAAACGCAGTCATGATTCATGTCAAAAATAGAATGTAGTGCGCTAAGTGGAATTGTTGTACCCTGTGTAAATCTAAACCCTGTGCCACAATTGTAATGAATGGGCGCGTGTGGCGCTCCTGTGAGACAATGGAAAAGCTCCCCCTTCCCCTGAGGCAATCGCTGCGTAGAAAAGCGCGCCAAAGGAGAGCCAATAGGAGGAGAGGGCGTACCCTAACGGCCCAATGGGGGAGAGCGGGACGAACATCCGGCGAGAGGTGATTGGTCGAGATCCGGGCATAATTAGGGCTCAGGTGTGCGTGTGGTGGAGCTAATTGAGTTCTCTGCGCACCCAGCGCTGCTTTTGCGTGTTGTTTCTCAGCCGAAATTGATTGAACCCCAAATAAAATTGTTTTAATTGTTATCGTTTATAACAATCTGGTGACCCCGACGTGATCTCGCTGTGCTTTCCTGGACTGTGACTTTTCGAGGGGCGCCCCACAGATTTTGGCTCGAGGGTAGCAGTGTAGGTCAGTCTCCGGAGATCAGCGAACAAAAGAGAAACAATAACCAAAAGGGATTGGAGCTCCTAGGGGAAAAACTGCAGTAGGAAGGACCCGTAATTCTCGTGCACGAAGCTCCGAACGAAGCCGATGGAGTCGTGAGTATAAGGGAAGCCGTTCGGTTGGGTGGGTATCGGTTACTTGTGTGCAAGAGTGTGATTGAGACGGAACCTAATTCTGGAAACGGACTCTAGGTTCGGAGCCAGGATTTGAGTTCCGAAGCGAGTCTGGGGGTCTTCTAACCGCGGTTCCAAACTCCCGCGAGGGACTTGGCCGGTGAAGGACTTAAGCGGTTCCTATAGGATTCGTGGGTGGGATCTCGACTCCTATAGGGTATGTGGGTGGGTGAAGGGTTCAGCCCCTGCAGGACACTCTTACCGGTAACTAAGGGCGATAGGAAGCCACTGTAAAAGTCCTAGGATTCGCGGGTGGGTGATAGGTCCAAAACCCCCTGTAGACATTGGTATCGGCAACCAAGGGTGTAATACTCCCGGATACCGTAGGGGGGCGCAAACCTCCTGCAAGACAGTTATTGGTTGCTAAGGGCGATAGGAATTGCCGTAAAATTCCTAATGAAAATGGGCCAACAGGAGTCAAGATTTGAAGAGGAAACAAAGGAAGAAAAGGAATACCCACAAATTATTCCCCTGGATAGTGCTTTAGGAATAATGCTCAGGCATTGGGGTCACTGGCCATCTCAAGAGGGAAAAACTAAAACAAAAATGGTCTGTTACTGTATGGACGTGTGGACGAGAGAGGCAATTTAATCCGATTATGTATATTGGCCGATATTTGGATGTTTTGATGATTGGATGTGTAAGACATTAAATTTATATGTGAATAACAAAGAGCCCTTCAGTCAGAAAGAAAGTGAATATGCTGCACTGTGGAGAGGGTCGGAGACGGGAAGATTGGTTTCATTATTTCCTTTGAGAGAAAAGAGAGAAAGGGAGTCACGGGAGACTGAAACTAAACCAACCACGTCGTCATGGGAGCCATCAGACAATTTACCCCCGCCTTGTTTAAGGCAGGATGCGGAAGGCCGTCAGGAGAGGATACATCCCCCACTGCCTCCCGACCCGGTTCCTTCGACTTCCCTCTTCTCTCCTCCTTCTCACACATAGTACAGAAAGAGAGAGATGAAAATTATAAAAAAGAAGGAGCAGTGGCTCTGGCTCCCCTCCGAGAGGTACCGATAGATGGAGATATAGGAGGAACTGGATTTGTATCTGCACCTTGGAATACAGGAGATGTGAGATCCTTTAAAAGAGAAATGGGTCATCTGTTAGATGATCCTTTGGGAGTCTCTGAATGGTTAGACCAGTTCCTAGGTCCTAATACCTATACCTGGGAAGAAATACAATCTATCTTAGGAATATTATTTACAGCTGAAGAAAGATCTATGATTAGACAGGCAGGAATACAGATGTGGGAAAGAAGGTATCAACAAGGCACTCCTGGGGAACAGAAGTGGCCTAACCAGAACCCAAACTGGAGTAACCAAAATGCCTCTGATAGACAGAATATGTCAGATTTGAGAGAGTTGATTATCCAAGGAACCAAGGGGGCAGAATATTAATAAGGTTTTTAGTGAACAACAGGAAAAGGACGAGTCTCCTGTGGATTGGTTAGAGAAACTGAGGAAAAAATTATAAATGTATTTGGGGCTAGGCCCAGCCTCTCCAGTTGGAGAAGCATTTCTAAAAATCCAATTTGTGGCCGGATCATGGGGGGATATAAGAAAGAAACTGGAAAAGCTGGACAGTTGGCAAGAACAAGGATTACAAGAACTGTTGAAGGAAGCTCAGAAAGTGTATGTACAGAGGGATGAGGAAAAACAAAAAGAGAAAGCAAGAATGTTTGTAGCGGCAGTCTGGGAAACAACAAATGGAGGATTTCCAGGGAAAATGCTCGAATGTTATCATTATGAGCAGAGGGGACATTTAAAAAAGGACTGGAGGAGACGAATGAAGGACAAACAGATGTTTAATGAAGATGAATAGGGGTATCAGGGGCTCTACATTCTGCAGACAAAAACAACATCTGAGCCCTTGATAAATTTAAAGATTGGTCCCCAAGAGGAGAAGGTAATGGTTTTTTAGTTGATACAGGAGCTGAACAATCTACAGTTCGGCACATCCCTTTGGGATGTCGAGCAAGTAGAGATACAGCTTTGGTAGTTGGAGCAACAGGGGAACCTTTCAGGGTTCCTATTATTAAAAATGTAAAGATTGAATCTAAAAGGACGAGATTTGATTATACAATTTGGAATGAAATTGGAAGTAAAAAAAAGAACCATCATGGTAAATTTATATCAATTAACAATAAAGGAATGGAGAGTCGTAACTGAACTTGAGGATACCAAACTTACTTTTAAAAGAACTTGATGTAACAGTTCGGGAAATTTATATTGACTTCTGTAAAAGGGTAATTGAATTTACAAAAATTTAAAGTACAAGAGAATCGATGTTATCTTTAGTAGCTGATGGAACCTGCTTTTCCCCAATTTTCCAGGACCTCTGTTGGTGTTTGTTATGTTGGAAGTCTTAAAAAGAAAGGCACACCTTGGTAAAAACTGGAGAGGGCGAGACCGGAGGGAATCAGTGCTGCAGGTGACAAGGTCTGCTGAGGGCTGCAACCCCTGGCGCTGTGACCGCTGAGCAGTATGATCCTGACCTGACCTGATAAGATCAGGACCTTATCAATAAGGGTCCTGACTGGAACGCTGTGGGAAGGTGTGGACACCCTTTATACTTCCAATTTTATATTAAGAAAACAGAGGGATGGATAAAGAAAGGAGAAGATAACTAACGATGTTTTATCGTGAGATGAAAACGGGACTCAAATATGAAGTTCCCAAAGTTGCTAAAAATGTATTTGTAAAACTTGTCAAAAATATAACAAAGACTAACTATTTAATCTTACCAACTGTTGTATGTAATTGACTTACCGAAGGGAGTGTTATACTCCTGGGAATATTTGGGGGGTTGTTACTTATCCCTGTTTGTTTTGATTGAAAACATGAATCAATGAGGTAAACAAGGGGGGATTGTGATAAACGCAGTCATGATTCATGTCAAAAATAGAATGTAGTGCGCTAAGTGGAATTGTTGTACCCTGTGTAAATCTAAACCCTGTGCCACAATTGTAATGAATGGGCGCGTGTGGCGCTCCTGTGAGACAATGGAAAAGCTCCCCCTTCCCCTGAGGCAATCGCTGCGTAGAAAAGCGCGCCAAAGGAGAGCCAATAGGAGGAGAGGGCGTACCCTAACGGCCCAATGGGGGAGAGCGGGACGAACATCCGGCGAGAGGTGATTGGTCGAGATCCGGGCATAATTAGGGCTCAGGTGTGCGTGTGGTGGAGCTAATTGAGTTCTCTGCGCACCCAGCGCTGCTTTTGCGTGTTGTTTCTCAGCCGAAATTGATTGAACCCCAAATAAAATTGTTTTAATTGTTATCGTTTATAACAGTCTCGGTCCAAAGTCCTTTTATTGGGGGGCGTCTGGGCTGTGGATACCCACAAGACCTTGGGGGCCCCCGAGGTCAGGGCTCACAAGGGTCCTCCCCTCTGTCCTCCAGGTCAAAGGTTACAGGGGGTCCCGCCCCATGGGGGACACGGGTCCATGGTGACTGTCCCCTCCCATGTGGGGGGAGGGGAGAGACCAGTTCCCCACCCCCACCTCCACTGCAAGTCTTGGGGGTGCTGGGGTCAGAGGTCACGTGGGGGCAAGGCCACACGGTAGAGGACACGGCCGGTGGCCTCCAGGAAGGTGATGGTGGCTGCGTGGGCGTCCAGGCGCAGGTGAGCAAAGCCCCCTGGGGAGGTGGGGGCTCCAAAGAAGAAGCGGAGGGAGCCAGGGGGCACGGCCCCCCCATGGCTCTGGGACCCTTCCACGAAGTTCCCGGCACCGCTCACCACGTAGCCCACCCCCCCCTCCTCCAGGAACTGGGGGGGGGGGGCAGAGATAAGGGGGGGTTAGGAAGGAGGCTGGTGTGTCCCCCCCATGCGGGGGTCCCTGCCCCCACCACCAAGACCCTGCCCACCGCCCACGCCTCAGGAACCCAGGGGGCACAGATGAGGAGGGGAAAGATGGGAGGAGTCCCTGAACATTGAGGGGTCCCATGGGGGGGTCTGGGGGTTCCTCATACACCAGGATCCCATTGGAGGGTCCTTGGATACTGGGGGTCTCACTGGAGAGGTCTGGGGGTTCCTCAGATACCAGGATCCCGCTGGGGGGGCCCTTGGACACTAGAGGGGTAACACTGGGGGGTCTTTAGACACCAGGATCCCATTGGGGGGATCCCAGACAGCGGTCCTTAGACACTGGGGTGTCCCCCATTTGGGGGGTGTCTGGGCACCCCCAGGCTCACCTGCAGGTTGTGGTCGTGGCCGCAGAGGTAGGCAGTGACACGGTGATGCCGCAGCAGCGGCCGCAGCAGCCGCAGCAGGCAGGTGGTGGGGCCATGCTCGGCCACTGACCACACTGGGTAGTGGCCGGCCACCAACACGTAGCGGTCATGGCGTGCAGCCGCCAGCCGTCCCCGCAGCCAGGCCAGCTGTGCCGCCGCTGCTGCTGCATCCCAGGGGCCCTGGGGGGCACCCCCTGCCCCAAAGTCGTCGCTGCCACCGCAGAGCAGCACTGTGTCCAGCATCAGCAGCCGGGCTGAGGCATTGGTGCCCGGCAGGGAGAGACGGAGGCTGTAGTAGTAGTGGGGGAAGTGCCTGCGGGACACAGGGGACATGTGGGGACACCCAAGGGATACCCCAGCAAAGGGCACAGGTTGGAGCAGAAAATGCTGGTGGGACACAGGGGACATGTGGGGATACCCAGGGGATACCTCAGCACTAGGTACAGGCTGGAGACAAGCCCCGCCCCCCCAGGAGGGGGCTTGGGGACATGTGGGGACACCCTGGGGGGGCATGGGGACACGTCAGCAGCAGGCACAGGTTGAAGTAGTAGTGTGGGAAGTAGCTGTGGGACACAGGGGACACGTGGGGACACCCAGGGGATACCCCAACACTGGGCACAGGCTGGAGCCGGAAATGCTGGTGGGACACAGGGGGCTTGGGGACATGTGGGGACACCCTGGGAGGATGTGGGGACATGCCAGCAGCAGGCACAGGTTGAAGTAGTAGTGTGGGATGTCACTGTGGGACACAGGGGACACTTGGGGAGACCCTGGGGACATCCCAGGAGTCATCGGAATCATCCTGGTGACATCCCAGGAGTCCATGAGAACACCCTGGGGACATCCCAGGGGTCCTCAGAAACACCTTGGGGACATCCCAGGGGTCCTCAGGCACACACTGGGAACACCCTTGTGCCAGTCCAGGGGTCCTCGGGAACACCTTGGGGACATCCCAGGAGTCCTTGGGAACACCCTGGTGACACCCTGGTGACATCCCAGGGGTCCTCGGGCACACCCGGGGGACATGGGCAGGTGGCTGTCCCGGGGGCGGGGGGAGGGGGGAGGTGTCCCTACCATCGGGGGGAGTGGTGGCCATATGCCAGCTGTGCAGTGACGTTCCCCGCGTGGTCGTGGTTCCCTGCCAGCACGAACCAGGGCAGCTCCCGAAGCCCCGGGGCCGTGAACACTCGCTCGAAGGTCTCCTGGGGGGGGGGGACGACACACATGACATGGCAGAGGTCAGAGACACAGACACGGGGACACAGGGAGGGGGACATGGGGGTGTGACGTTTCCCTTGCGGGGATACCGGGGTCACCTCGGAGGTCTTGCCCCACCTCCAAGATACTTCCCAGCCCGCCCCCCTCGCATTTTAGTGTCGTCCCCCCCGGGATGGGGGGGGTCATACCTGGAAGCGGGGGTCCCACTCGTCTCGCACCCCCTCATAGTAGAAGTTGTCCCCAAGGGCGAGGATGAAGTCGGCGCCGAGGTCAGTGGCTACGCGTCCCATGGCTGCTGCCGTGGCCACCTCACGGGGGGTGGCAAAGGGGGGGTCGGGGACCCCCCCCCAGTCACCCACCGCCAAGAACTGCACCGCCCCCTCCGGGCCCCCCCCGGCCACCAGCATCACCATCACCATCACCCACAGCAGCGCCAGCATCTGGAGAGGGTGTCCAATGGGGCACAGGCGTTGGGAGGGGGTGAGGGGGGTGGGGTGTGGGGTGGGCTAGGGAGTCCTGGTCCCCATCCATGGGGAGTCCTAGGGATCCCAGCCCCCACTCACGGGACACAGGTATCGGGGGGGTGGGGGTGTGTGGAGGGGTGTGTGTGGAGCGGGGAGCAGAGTGTCCCAGCCCCCACCCATGGGACACAGGTGTCTGGGGGAAGTCCCTGGGGTCCAACACCCCCCCCCCAGGACCCAGGTGGCCGGGGGGGGGGTCCCACTCCATACCCATGGGACACAGGTGTTGGGAAGGGGTGTCCCAGCCCCCACCCATGGGCAGTTCTAGGGGTCCCAGCCCCGACCCACAGGACCCAGGTGTCTGTGGGGGGTCCCTGGGATCCAAGCACCCACCCATGGGACACAAGTGTCTAAGTGGGGTCCCAGTTCCCAGCCATGGGACACAGGCACTTGGGGGGTGCCAGGGGGTCCCAGCCCCACCCATGGGACACAGGAGTCCAAGGGGGTCTCTGGGGTCCAAGCCCCCCCCAATAGGACCCATGTGTCCATGGGGATCCCTGGGGCTCCAGCCCCCACCCATGAGACCCAGGCATGCAGGGGCTCCCAGCCCCCACTCACGGGACCCAGGCGTCAGGAGGGGTCCCAGGGCACCCTGATCTCCCCCCGTGGCACCCAGAGGGGTGTCCCCAGCACCGCCCCGCACCCCCCGGGCAGAACAGGGACTCAGGCATCCAGCGCAGCCCAACCCCCCACAGCATGGAGGGTGCCGCCCCCTCCCCCCCGTCCCCCGGTGGGCTGCCAGGGCAGGACCCCGCGGGCCACTCACCCTCGCGTGTCCCCTCGTGTTTCCCCGCGTGTCCCCTCCGGCGCTTTATGGGCCCGAAAGGGGAAGTGGGGTCGCGCCGCCCGCCCGCGTCCCCCCCCCCTCCCCCCCCCCCCCCCCGGCCTGCTGTCACCTGACGCCTCGCGGTGACACGGGGCCGTCGCAGGGCGGGGGGGGGGGGCTGGGCCACAGGGCACTGGGAGCACTGGGGGGCCCGAGGGGCTCAGCCCCGGGTGGTGCTGGGAATCCCCGAAATGCCCCAAATTCGCTCGAGCCACCGCCACCCCACTGGGGGGTTGGGGGGAGGGGGTGATGTTTACCGCCCCCCCCCCCAGGGGACTGAGGCAGCCGGGAGCGCCCCCCCGCCGCGTTTTCCAGTGAGGCCACGTGCAGCCCCGGGATGGAGGGTGAGGGGCAGGCGGGGGCCCGGGTCCCTTGCCCGGCAGAGGGGGGGGGACGGGGACCCCCACCCTAAATTGTGGCCTTTGGCCTTGGAGGATCCAGGGGGGTGTGCTTACCCCTCCAGGCTCAGAGGGATTCAGGGGTCCGACCCTGCCCAGTCCCACCAGTTTACCCAGTTTCGCATTTCACCGACTGGGCAGGGTGGTGGGAGGAAGGCCGGGGGCCCGGACACCAGGGTCCCCTCCGGTCTGGGAGGAGGAGCCAGGCCCGGCGCTGGGGGAGGATGGGGCCCGGACGCTTGGGTCCCTCCTGGGGGGGTGCGCACCACCCTTGGCCTCTTAAGAGTGATGGGGGAGGGGCCCACCTGGGTACATCCTGCCTTCCCCCCCCCCGGAAAAAAACCATCGGCCAGTTTTGAGGCTGCCCCCGTCCCCTCCCCTCGGTGAGGGGACCCCATCGCCCCAGGTACGGTCGCTATGGGGACCCCATCCCCGTGGCGCCCCGTTGCTATGGGGACCACGGATGCTGCCGGCGCGACCACGAGGACAACCCCTGCCCCCCCCATCTCCTGAACCCCCCCCATCCCCCCACCCCGCCCCCCCGGGACCCCTCCCCCCCCCGGGCCGAGGCGGGGCGGGGCGGGTATGACACTTTATTTCCTTTTTTTTGTCTTTTTGCCCCTTTTTCCGCGGATTTTTCCTCTTTCCCGCTCGCGGGCAGCGCCTTTGGGGGGGGGGGGGGGGTTCCTTCTCTCCTCGGTCTGGGGGGAGGGGCCGACCCACCCCAACGGGAAATGACGTCACTACCACGTGCGGGGGGGTGTGTGTGTGAGGGGCGACGTGGGGGTCCCCAAATGTGCAACGCTGGTGTGTGGGGGGCCCCGAGAGCGACGCCCCACAACATCGCATCCCTCCCCCACGGCTTGTGGAGGGGGGTGGGGGTGTCCCTAAATGGGGGTACCCAGAATTGGGGGGGGGAGGGGTGGTGTCCCACTGCCCGGGGAGGGGCCCATTGCTGGTGGGGGGTCCCCAAATGTTGGGGGCCCCATTGCTGGTGGGAGGCCCCTAACTGGGGGCCCCAAAATGGGGGGAACCCTAAAATTGGGGGAGGGGCCTGATTCCCGGGGGGGGGGGGCACTGCTGGTGGGAGGGGTCCCGGGGGTGGGGGGGGTCCCAAAAACCTGGGGGAGGGGGCCACAAAAAAGGGGTTCACCCCAGTGGGGGTCCCCAAAACAGGGGCCCTAATGATTGTCCCCGGTTTGGGGGGGCCCATTCCGGGGGGCGGGAAGGCACACGGGGGGGTCTAAGGCAAATGCAATTTTGGTCCATATGACCCCAAAACCCGGGGGCCGGGGAGGGGACGCCCCAAAACTGCCCCGGGGGGTGGGTGGGTGGGGCCCCATCCCATCCCCCTGACACCAAAATTAGCAGAAGGTGCAGAAAACCCCCAAAATGAGCAAAATGCCCCCAGACTCCCCCCCGGCTGCCACCACCCCAGTCGTGGGCCCCATGGTGGGAATTGGGGACCCCGGGAACCCTGCAAATGCGGGGCCAGAGCAAAACTACCCAAAAACAATAATAAAAAACAGAAAATCACCGGAGGGGGCACTCCCATGGGCAAAATCAAGGAAAATTGGGGGGGGTCCCCAAAAAAAGCACTTGGAGAGCTGGGGGAGGGGTGAAAGAGGGGGTTTGACCCCAAAATGGGAGGTTTGACCCCCAGAGGGGGAGGGGGGGAGTTTGACCCTGGGGGGGGCATTAAATGGAGGGGGGGGGGGGCTTGACCCTGAACATGGGAGTTCAACCTCAGAGGAGGGGGGGGACAACCCACAATGGCGGGTGGGGGGTGGGGTGGGGGGGGTGTTGTCCCCAAGTGTGGAGACTGGACCAAAAAGGGGGGAGGGAAGAATGAACAATGAACCCCAAAAGGGGGATGGGCCCCAGATGGGGTGGTCTGACCCAAAACGGGGGAGGTTTGACCCCCAACCCAGAGGAAAGGGGGGGGGTTTGACCCTAAATGGGGTTGGACCCCAAAACGCAGGAGTTTGACCCCAAGGGGGGGAGGGGGGGCCTCGCCCGGGGGTAATTGCACTTAATTAAAAAAATGAGCTGGGGGGCAGGGGAGAGGGGACCCCAAAGCCGGGGAAGGGGTATGGTGTGTGTGTTTAAAGGGATTCAGGGTGTTTCAGGCCCCCCTGGCCCCACTCGCTGGCCTGCAGCAAGGGAGCCCCCTGCACATGCGTGTACGGTGCGTGTGCGAGTGCTGGTGACCAGGGCACACGCATGTGCAGGGGCGGGGGTGCACACGTGTGACCATGCGCAGAGCTGGGGCGGTCGGGGTTGGGTTCGAGGTCAGGGGTTGGGGGGAGTGTATGTGGTGGTGGGGGTGCGCAGGCGTGTGTGCGTGCGTAGTGTGACCACACAATGCCAGGCGTGCACACACATGTGCAAACATGTGCAAATGCATGTGCCTCATACGTGTGTATGTGTCCCCCCTTGAATTGCGGCTGGGGCGGGAGGGCCCAAACACCCCCGGCTAGGGCTGGGGGGGGCCCAAACACCCCTGAGTGGGCCCAGGGTGACCCTGTCTGTGCCGGGGGTGGGAAGGAACTGGGGGGGGGGGGGGGGGGGGGGGGGGGGGGGGGGGGGGGGGGGGGCGGGATCCCGGGGGGGGAGGCTGGGGGGTTTGGGGACATCAGAGAGGCCGAACCCTCATCCACGTCGGGGGGGAGCTGGGGCCCCCCCGGGGGCGGACGGTGGCAGGGGGGGGCCGAGGGGGGCTGCGGCTTTTTTTTTTTTTTTTTCTTTTTTTCTCCTTTTTCCGGGCGGTTTCTCCTCGTCCGGGGGGCAGCGTCAGAGGAACCAGGACTGGTGGAAAAATTGGGGGGGGGAGGGGTGAGTAGTGCAGGAGGGGCTACCCTAAGCCCATGGTTCCCCCCAGACCCACAGCATCCCCCCAACATCCTCCCAGCATTCCTGAGGGCTGCAACAGGGGTAACTGGGGGGCTGGTGGTGGGACCCACGCTGGGGGGGGCTCAGGCCCTCGTGAGGCAGTCAGGCCCCACCTGTGACACTGAGGGGGTCCCATGTGCCTGAGGGGCCCAGGTGTCCGGGTGGTGGCCCCTGCCTCAAGGCAGGCACATGGGGTCGGAGCGGGGGCGGGGGAGGGTTGGGGGGGTCGGGGGGGGGGGGGGTCGGAGGGCCCCACCCAGCACCGCGTGCCAACCGGGGCACGGCACCACCATGCCATTGGCTACCGAGCCACCGCACCACCAAGCTGAGCCAATCAGAGCACAGCTGCCCGCCGCAGCGCCAGCAGCCTGCCAAGGCCTCAAAGGTGCCAGCCAATCCGCTGTTAGCTCCTCCCCCTCCTGCCTGCTACTGCCAGCCAATCAGGCAACACCTAGCTGGCCCGCTGAGGCCCCCCATTGGCCATCAGCCCTGGGGCCCCCCCACTGGCCTATTGGCTCCACGCCCTGCTCTCCAGCGCCAGCCAATCAGAAGCTGCCACCACAGGGCAGGCAGCCAATCGGGCGTCGTGCCATGGAGCCGGGGGCCAATGGGGTGCCCTGCTGGGGGTCATGACCCCTGGCCCACGGTGCCACGGTGATGGGGGTGCAGGTTGCCATGGCAACGCTGGGGCAGGGTCCCACCCCTCCATTGTTCCCAGCAAGGCCCAACAATGACATCATGTCTCGTTGCCCCCGGCAACCAGACGAGTCAGGCGGGATGGGGGGGGTCCCAGTCCCCCCAGTGCCTCCCAGTTTGGCAGCTGGGGGCTGGAGGGTTGTTTCTTATTACCTGCCTAATTAGCCCACGGTGGGCGGGAGGGGCAGGGCTGGGGGCAGGGGTGTTGGGGTGTGGCTGGGGAGGGGAAGGGGCAGGAGAGTGGGGGCATACACAAGTGGGGGACACACATGTGTCTGAGAGGGGACACATGAGTAAGGGGGACATGACATGAGAGTGGGGGGACACACAAGAGTGGGGGGGACATGAGAGTAGGAGGGACAAAAGAGTGGGGGGGGACATGGGAGGGGGACGTGTCTGGGAGGGGACGCACACGTTGGGGGACACCCACAAGTTGGGGGGACACACACAGAGGGGTGTCTGGGAGGAGACGTGTGAGCGGGGGACACACACACATGTCCAAGGGGGGGCCACGGGGGGACCCAGGTGTTCAGGAGGGGACCCATAGTTGGGGGGACACAAACCTGCAAGCACTGGGGAGACCCACGAGTGGGACACCCCCGCGCACCCCCGCTGGGAGGGGACACACAAGTGTAGGGGGGAACCACGTTTCTCGTTGCATGTCCCCTCCCGTGGAGGGGACCCATGGGGGGAAGGGAACCAGGTGTCTAGGAGGGGACCCACGGGTTGGGGGTACCCACAAGTGGGGAGGGGCCATGAGCATGGGGGGGGACCCCAGTGTCTGGGAAGGGACCCACAAGTGTTTTGGGGGGGGGGGGGAGGGTCCTACCTGCTGCTGGGGGAGGGTCAGAAAGTTGCCGTCGCGGGGTCCGAGGCCGACAAGGCGGGGGGCAGCGGCGGTGCCTGACGCTGCGAATGCTGCAGGGAGAGCGGGCTCAGCCCAGCCCACGCGTGGCACAGGCGTGTGACACGCCACACAGGCGTGCTGAGACCCCGCCGAGGGGGACACCCCAGGGAATGCCACCCGCCCCCTCCCCATGAGAAGCCATGGGGCAGGGGAACACATGTGTGCATGTACGTGCACGTGGCTGCACACATGTGTGCACAGGGTGAGGCCACGTATGTGTGACCACACACGTGTGCATCCAGGGCTGCGCGTGTGCAGCCTCCCCTGCACAGGGGTTCAGGGAGGGGGTGCTCATGCAGCACCAGGACTCCCCTCCCATGGGACACCCTCCCCCCCAACAGTACTTACCTGTGGGGACCCCCCCCATGTCCCCCCCCCGCCCCAAGGGTGGAGCCAGAAGGAACTGCAGCCATCCTGGTGCCCCCCCCACCCCCAACAGGGGACCCAGGCATCCAGCCCCCCCGCCGGCACAAGGGACTGGGCAGCCTGTGCCCCCCACCCCCCAACCGCCCCCCCTCACCGAAAATGGGGTAAAACCAGGGAAAAATGGAAAAGGGGTAAAACAAACTGAAAATGGGGTGATGAGGCGCCGGCAGGGCCATGGCGGAGGTGCCCGGGGTCAGGGGACTGTGATGGGGGACGGTGACAGCAATGACGATGCGGAGAAGGTGATAATGCATGGGCAGCCGGGCCGGGTCACCCTGTCACCTTGTGTCACACACACCCCGCCCCCGCCCCGTCACCGTCACCACCACCCCCCTCCACCTCACCCACCACCCCCACCCCACTCACCACCCCGGTCACCTGCTGCCCCCACCCCCTCACCCCCGCCCCAACCCTGGGGGTCACCTCGGTGCCACCCATGTCCTCGGTGCCATCCCACGCCTGCCTGTGCCACCGCCGGGTCGCCCCAGGGCCACTGTCACCACTTGCATCACCTGCACCCCACTGCACCCCACTGCTGTGCCCCCCCACGACCGGGCACCCTGTCATGGCACCCCTGCACCCCACTGCTCCAGCAACCCCCACACACCCCACTGCTTCCCCCCTCCGTGCCCCACTCCTGCACCCCCCCACAACGGCTGACCCCCCTCCCCCCACGGCCCAGGTCCCGGCTGCGGGTGCAGTGGGGTGCAGTGGGGCGCAGTGGGGTGCAGGTGCTGGGGACTTACGGGGTGCCGCGGGCGCTCCGCCCTGGGGGCCGCTGGGGGCTTTGGGCTCCGGCGGGGGCAGGGGCAAGGGTCGGGCCAGGGGGGCCCCCGTAGCCCCCCCGGCCCGACCCTGTGCCCCGCACGGCTGCAACGAGAACACGGTGACGGGCACCCCGGGGGGGACCCCCCAGGTTGGGGGTGGCCGCACGGTGTCATGGGGAGGGGGCGGTGGCACAGGGGACACGGGTTCGCGAGGGGGGAGAGTCCCCAGGGGTTTGGGGGGGGGGGGGGTTGTCCCAGCGTGGGGGTCCCCGTCACCCCGGTCCTGGCCCCTCCGCTACAGGCAGCGCGGCTGCCCGGGCACATCTGCATACAAGCTCCGCCTCTGTTACTGTATTTGCATGACAGCCCCGCCCCTATGGCCTTATTTGCAAAAAGTCCATCAATTTGCACTCCGGCACCGCCTCTGCGCCTCAGTTGCATACAGGCTCCACCTCCTGACAGTCATTTGCATCTAGGCCACAACTCCGGGGATGTGCCTTGTGCGGGTCCCACCTCCGCGTCCTAATTTGCATACAATCCCTGCCTCCAGGGAAACTACCCTGCACAGGCTCCGTCTCCTGCCGCTACATTTGCATACAGGCCCCGCCCCCATGGGCACACACTGCCACGGAGACCGGGCGCCTCGGTGGTCCCCCGGGAGCTGCGCAGGGACCAGCGACCCCACCGGTCCCAGTGACCCCACTGGTGGTCCCAGCACTGGTCCCAACAACTGGACTAGTCCCGGCACTGGTCCTAGCGCACAGCACTGATCCCAGCATCTGGACTAGCCCCAGTGCCTGGACTGGTTCTGGCACTGGCCCCAGCACGGATCCCAGTGCCTGGCGCTGGTCCCAGCACTGGTCCCAGCATGCAGACAGGTCGCAGCACGGGTCCCAGCACTCAGACTGGTCCCAGTGGCCGGTACCAGTCCCAGCATTGGTCCTGGCACCCAGACTGGTCTCAGTGCCTGGTACTGGTCCCAGCATTGGTCCTGGCACCCAGACTGGCCCCAGCGCCTGGCACTAGTCCCAGCACCCAGCACTAGTCCCAGCATTGGTCCTGGCACCCAGACTGGTCCCAGTGCCTGGTACTGGTCCTGGCATTAGTCGCAACACTGGTTCCATCCCCGCAGATCCCCAAGTGCAGGGTCAGACAAGAGCATGGGACGGGGCGAGGGGGAGGGCTGTCAGCACCCCCTAGACTCCCACAGCATCACCACATCGGCACGTCCCCCATCACTGTCTCCCTACATCCCTCCGCCCGCGCACACCCCCCAGCATCCCTGTCCCCCCGAGCGTCCCCTGCGTGTCCCACTCCCCACATCCCCATCCCACCTGGGGGCCCTGGGCGGCACCGTCGGCGCAGACGAACTGGACGAAGTCCTTGAGCGAGTCCTGCCCGTGGTGGTAGCGGATGGTGGGGTGGGCGAAGTAGGGGCTCGACTGGGGCAGGAGGGACCCCGACGGGAAGTGCAGCGCCGAGGCCGTGGCCCGCGGGCTGCCTGCAAGAACCCTCAGCGCCAGCCCGGGCAGCCGCGGGACCCCCAGGGAACGCGGGACACAGGGAAGGGGTCCCAAGTCCTCCCAGGAGTATGGCCACGGGGACAGGGCACAAGTGTCCGAGGATTTCCACCCCCCACCAGTGTTCCCCTGCTGCCAGAGCCGTGTTTGCTCAGGTGGGACCCAGGGGTCACCCTACCACCCGGGGGGTCCCGAGGAGCTTGGGGGGATGGGGGGCATGGATGGGTGAGGCAATGCAGAGGGGGTCCCCTGGGAGAGGCGCAGGGTGCTGGGGGTGGGTGGGCTCCCTGGGGGGGGAGGGGGTTGTCCTTGGCGGGGGGGTCTCACCGGGGCGGACGCCAGCCAGGACAGGCAGGGGGTGGTGGCCGAAGGCCATGCGGGGGGCAGCCCCGTGCCCCGACAGGGCACTGCAGAAATCCAACTTTCCCGACTTCTTCAGCGCTGCCGGGCCTGGGGGGGCCGGGGGGGTCGGGGGGGCACCCGGACCCCAGCACCCCCATGGCCCACTGGGGACCACCTACCCCCCCTGTACCCCCAGATTTCTCCCACACCCCAATGTCCCCTCCTCAGGCCTCCCAGCACCACCCACCCTCCCCCCCAGCTCTCAGGGAACCCCCCTGGCTCCCAACACCACCCCGCACTCCCTCCCCAAGTCACCTGCGCCCCTGTAGCCCCCCTTTGCCCTTTATTGCCCACGCTCCCCCCCGTCCTTTTATCACCCACTCATATCCCCATCCACCCCTAGGGACCCACTGCACCCCCCCGATCCCCCTTGTCACCCCCTCCCACATCCACACGCCCCCATGTCCCCTGCATCACCCACCAGTGTCAACGTCCCCCCCCCAGGGTCCCTGGCTGCTGCCAGGGGCTGGGGATCGCCCCGGCCCGGGGTAGAAGACGTCATCCCCGGGACCCTCCAGGTCCCCCTCGTCCAGCGCCTTGGGGCGCTTCGGGCCACTGCCGGGACAAGAGTGTCACCTCCGGGGATGGGAGGGTCATTCCCCAGGGATAGGGGTTCCCCCCGCCCCCCCCCCCAACACAGCATCACCCACCAAGAACTGAAGCATCACCCGCACTGGGGACACTGGGATGTATGGGAGTCCTGGAGGGTGCCCAGTTTGGGGGGGTATAGGGTATCCTGGAGGGCTCTCAGGTGGTTAGAGGGATCCTGAGGGGGTCCCAGGGGGCTTACCACGTTATAATGGGGGGCTCCGGGGGGGCCAAGGGGGTTATGGGGTCCTAGGAGTTATGGGGGGACCTCACAGGGTTATGTGGGAGTCCTGTGGGGTTACAGGGGGTCCCATGAGTTATGGTGGGGTCCCATGCGGTAATGGTGGGGCTCCCAAGAGTTATGGGGGGTGTCCAAAGACTTACAGGGGAATCCGTAACTCCCAAGAGTTATGGGGGGCAGGGGGGGGGTCCCAAAGGTTATGGGGGGAGTCCCAGGGTACCTGGCGGCAGGGGGCCCCAGGGGTCGGCGGCCAAGGGCGACGGGGCTGATGTTGTAGTAGCCCCCCGAGCTCTCCAGGTCAGCCAGCGAGAAGTTGGGGCCTGATGCCGTCGCCACAGGGGCTGGGGGACATGGGGGACATGGGGGACCCACACGAGATCCCCCCAGAGCCACGCCTGTGTCCCCCATGTCTCCATTTCCCATGCCTCCCCCCATTCCCACAACACTCCTGCCTCCTGTCCCCATCACGTCCCATCCCATCACTCTCCCTGCCCCCACATTCCCCATCATTCCCCTCCGTGTCACCCTGTCCCACCCCATCCACCCCCAGTGTCCCCACTTACTCTGGGACACCCTCACCAGCTCCGTCACATTCCAGACGCCCGACGTCACGAAGCAGTCCTGGAAGGTCAGGTGCCCTGGGGACATGGGACACATGGGGGGACACCGCGCTGGGGGCGGGGCACAGGAACACCACGGGGACAGAGGGTGCTGAAGGGGGGCACTGGAACACTAGGGAGCTACAGGACGGGGCACTGGGAGCATTGGGAGGGTCCAGGGGGAGCACCGGGAGCACTGGAAGGGTCTAGGGGACCGCAGGGGGGCACTGGGAGCACTGGGGGGGTCCAGGGGACCGTGGGAGGGGGCACTGGGAGGGTCCAGGGGGAGCACTGGGGGCACGGGGAGGGTCCAGGGGACCGTGAGAGGGGGCACTGGGAGCACAGCGAGGGTCCTGGGGACTGCGGGAGGGCACTGGGGGGGCTTACCATTGGGCAGTGGTTTGATGTCCGCGTCTCCCTGGGGGTTTGAACTGTCAGATTGTCCGGAGTCTGTGGGAGGGACGGGCTCAGGCCCGGACATCGGGATCCCCCCCCAGAGTCTGGGCTCCCCCCGCCCCCCCCCCCTTCCACCCCCTGGGATCCGGAGTCTGGGGTCCTCGCCCCACCCTGGGGGAGGGGCAGTCCTGGCCACCCGGGTCCCAGCACTGAAGGGCCCCTTGTTCCCGCGGGGTCGTTTGAGGTGAACGTCCGCCGGGACCTCAGCTGCGCCTGGGCAGCTCCCCTCTCCCAACCCCCACCCTGTGGGGGACCCAGGCGTCCAGGTGCCCCCCCCCCCTCCCCATACAGGCCCCAAGCATCTGGGTGCCACCACCTCCCCCGCCCCCCCTCCCCCGAGGGGACCCAGGTGTGTGGGTGCCCCTTGGCTGGGTGATGGGCGGGGGGGCATGTGCAGCAGCCGCAGGGGGCCGGGGGGGGGGGCCAGGGCTGGCAGGGGGCCGGGTTGGGCCAGGCTGGGGGGGGCTGGGGGCCGCCGTGGGGCCGGGCTGGGGGCCAGGAATGCACTGGCCCCCCGCCAACGGGCAGCGCCAACAAAGCAGCCATTGTCTGCACCGAGTCGGGGTTGTGGGGGGGCACCTGGACGCCTGGGTCCCCCCCCAGCACCCTCCCGCACGCCTTCCCCCCTGCCCCCACCCACCCCCCCACCCCAGTGGCAACCACCATCTGCCTCAGACACCTGGGTCCCCCTCACACCCCCACCCCCAATGCCAGGGCGTCCCACCCTCGCCTTGACACACACACCACCCCCCCCTCCCCCCCATTCCCAACACCTCCCCATCACCACCCCCCCGGGGTACCAAGTCCCCCCCCCCATCCCAGGGACCCAGGCATCCGAGCCAGGGAGGGGCAGGAGGCCAGGTCCCCTCCCCCCTTTTGGCCCTGCTGCATCACCCTGTGGGGTCAGGGGTCAGCAGGGCGCGTGCCGGGTCACGACCTCTGCAGGGGGGTCGCGTGGCGGGCGTGTGCCGCCCTACCCCCACTGCCCACCCAGACGCCTGTGTCCTCCCGCAGCCCCCAGACTCGGGGAGACCCAGCAGGGGGTCCTGTGAGCTGGGGGGAGCCTGGATGCCTGGAGCCTGAGCAGGCCCCCAGACCCCCTTCCCTCAGCCCCCCCCCATCCCATGCCTCAGTTTCCCTGCCTCCAAACTGGACCCAGCAAGACCCCCTGCCACGTCCCTGTAGGTTCCCAGCCCCACAGCGTCCCCACAGTGTCCCTGTGTCCCCAGCCCCAGCGGGGGGTTCAGGTGCCACTGGGCAGCTGTGCCCTGACCCCCCCGTGGGGGCCCCCCCTCCCGCACCTGCGTCCCCCGGAGCCAGGCGCTCGGGCGGCAGCGGCTGCGTCCGTCACCTGCGCAGCCCCCGCAGCCCCTATGGATCCCGCCAGCCACACAGACCCCGATGGCTGCTTGCAGCCCTGTGGGCCCTACAGACCCACCTGGAGCCCCACAGAGCCCAAGAGACAGGTGCCAGCAGAGCCCCATAGAGCCAGCAGAGCCCTATCGAGCTCCACAGATCCCACAGATCCCACAGAACCCAATAGAGCCCCAGACATAGAGGTCTCAGCAGAGCCCTATAGAACCCGCAGAATCATATAGAGCCCCATAGCCCACAGAGCCCTATAGAGCCCCACAGAGCCAAATAACCCCCACAGAACCCTATAGCACCCCACAGAACCCCAGACACGGGGGTCCCAGCGGTGCCCTATAGAGCCCAAGAAGCCCTATAGAGCCTCACAGAGCCCTATAGAGCCCCACAGAGCCAAATAACCCCCACAGAACCCTATAGCACCCCACAGAACCCCAGACACGGGGGTCCCAGTGGTGCCCTATAGAGCCCAAGAAGCCCTATAGAGCCTCACAGAGCCCTATAGAGCCCCAGACACAGAGGTCCTAGTGGAGCCCTATAGAGCCCCACAGCTCCACCTGAGACCTCAGAGACCTACAGACCCTATGGGACCCCCTTGCAGGTGCCTGCAGACCCCTACGGACACCTATAGACCCCCCCAGCCTAGAGCCTGAGCCCCTGGCAGGGAAAGGGACGCCAGTGTCTGGGCGTGCCCCCCCCATGGGGCAGGTTGGCAGCAAGGGGGCCACCACCAGCACGGCCCTGGGGCACACGCGTGACCAGAGACATGTTGGAGGGTCCCCAGCACAGAGGGGGCTATTGCAGGGGGGTGACACATGGTAGCACAGGGGTCTCCAGCACTTGGGGGGGTGTCCCCCATCCCAGGAGGGTCCCACCATGGGGCTGCAGTGCCGCAGCGCGTTTCGGGTGCCAAAAGGCGCCGCCATCTTACGCACGGGGGGGGGGTTTGGCACTGCGCCCCCCCCAGCCAGCAGCAGCCAAAGGGCCCCCAGGCGGGGGGGGGGAGGGGGGGGGGGGCAAGGGGGGTAAAGAGGGGGGCGGGGAGCCAGGGCTGCGTACAGGGCCTCGTGCCGAGCACAGGGGCACGGTGCCAACCGGGGCCATTTTGGCGGCGCCGGGTGGGAGCTGCGTTGGGGATTTGAGCCCCGCCAGGCAGGCAGGGGAGGGGGCTAGGGGGGTGAGGGGGGGGCTGCAGGGCTCCCCCACGGACGTGCTGAGATTTGGCACATGGGCCTGTGGAGGGGTTTCGTCTTGGGGGGGTGGGAGCGAAGGATACACACCCCAACGTGCCCTCTTCTTTACCCTGCCACCCCCCCTCCCCAATTCACATGGGGGACCAAGGTGTCTGAGCCGCCCCTCAGTGAGGACCCCGGCACCTAGAGGCCGACCACTGGTAAAGTGACCCAAAATCCCTTGCTTTAGCCGCAAAATGATGCCTCCCACTAGCAGGAAAAATGGGACCAGGTGTCCAGCTTGGTGTCCCCCGCTGGCACATGCACACCCCCCCATGCCCCCCACCCCATGCACACGTCTGTCCCCATCGCAGCCCCTGCGGCACTGCGCGTGCATTCCCCCTCCGCCCTGGCACTGTGCGCACACGCGTATGCACTGCTGGTGCCCCGCAGGCACGGGGGCGGATGCCCCTCGCACGCCCACATCTCAGCCGGCACAAAAGCATCCACGGGGAGCCCGTCCCATGGCATTGCACGGCACTGGGTGCCCGGTGGAGCCCAGTGCCCAGTACGGCACAGAGCTTGGTCTGGCGCCCACGGCGCATGGCTCACGGTGCGCAGTCTGGCACGGCGTGCAGCACACGGCTTGGCACGCGGCACGTGGCGTGTGTTTTGGCACACGGCGCGGCTTTGTGCGAGGCACGCGGGGGATGGCGCCCCCGGCCAGGGCCACCCCAGGTGGGCATGGAGCAAAGGGGGGGCCCCCAGGTGACTGCGCAGAACCACGGAGCCAGCGCAGCCCCAGCGCAGGATCCAGCTGCGGCAGTCCCTGTGGCGTCACGGCAGGGATGGTGGGGACCTCTGTGCCCCTCCGGAGATGCCCTGCCCACCCCCCCACTGTGCCCCCTACTCACCAGGTGCATGGACGAAGTAAGCCAGGTAAAGGTCGAGCTCCTTGATTGTGACGCCGATGTGGTGGGGCTGGACACAGAGGCCGGGGCTGGCGCACTGCGGTGCCTTGGCCAGGCGCTCGCCATCGGTGCTCTCCAGCGGGACGCCCTTGAAGAGGATGACCATCACCAGGTCCAGACGCCAGACCTTGTCGGCTTGGCGCAGGCAGTCGATGCGGCGTATCTTGCCCTTCTGGTCAGGGTTGGAGAGGACGCAGCAGGGTGCTTTCTTGCCAGTGACGGACAGCACGAAGTCCTCACGGCACTCGGGCCGGATGTCCTTCCGCAGCTTGGCCAGGAGGCGCGAAGCCCATTTCTGCTTGACCTCCGGCTTCTCGCCCAGCAGCTCGTCCTTGACGGCACGTTCCTCCTCCTTCGACATCCTCTTCTCGTGCTTCTTGAAGTACTTGCGCTTGCGGGCCTGCAGGTTGAACCAGGTGTAGGAGAAGGCCCGGACGTGGGGCAGCAGCGCCTCGATGAAGGGGTGGAACTCATCCTGTGGGGTAGGGGGTGGGGGGCATCAGTGGGGTGGCTGCCCCCCACAGCAGCTCCCCGGGGGATCCCACCCCCATCCCCGGCATCCCACGCACAGAGCTCCCCAGGGGGGATGTGCGGTCCCAGCACCGCAGCGGGGGCAGCCCTGGGGATGGTCCCATCCTGCGTAGGAAGCTGCAGGGTGCTAGTGCTGGGCAGGGGTTGTTCCCCCCCCCCCCTCCCGGTATGGCTGTCTGTGGGGATGGTGGGGGGTGCTCCTGGAGGCACCCCCGTTCTGCCCTGTCCCAGCCCCTGGGGATGCTCGCACTGCCCTGGGCGCTGCTGGGTACCAGGGATGCAGGATGTGGCCCCCGGGGTGGTCCTGGGGGGCTGGGGGGGGGGGGGGGGAGGAGGCAGCCCCGTCCCGGGTGGGGGTGCATACCGGGGGTTCTGGTGCCCAGTTGGCTCCGGAGACGAGGCGGCTGCCGACCTTGGTGCCAGTGCGGCCCCGCGGGGCTCCCGTGTGCCCAGCCCGGGGACAACTCGGCTCCAGTCCCCAGCCCTGGTCCCCGGCCCTGCCTGGCTCCCGGTGATGCTCCCGCTGCCGTCGGGGCTCGGCTCCCCCGAAGCCGTCCCCAAGCCACTTGCCCGGTCCCGGTCCCCGCTGCCAGCCCCGCGCCCGGTGCCACCGACCCCTGCCGGTCCCCGGTGTGCCACCCCCCGTCCCCTGTATCGGCTGCCAGCGCCACCGGTCCCCGTCCCCCGTCCCTGCCCGTTAGTGCCGTCGGTCCCCAGCCCCATCCCGGTCCCGGACCCCGCTGCCCGTCCCCGCCGGTTCCGACCGTACCATCGCGGCGGCTCATCCCGGCCGTGGGCAGCTGCCAGTCGGGCCCCGGCGGGGCAGAACCGGGGGCGGACGGACTGGGACGGGGCGCTACCGGGGGGAAGGGGTTAACGGGGGCTACCGGTGAAGGGAGGGGGGGGGGGCGGGTCCGGGGGGCGGACACTGCGGGGGGTGGGGGGGTGTCAGATACCGGGATCCCGGTTACCGGGGCGGGGTGGCGGGTCCCAGCTGGCGGGACAGCGCGGGTCGCGGGGGTCCCTGCTGGGGTTGGGTAGAAATTAGGGGGGGGGAATGATGGGGAGGGGTCCCGGTGCGGGGGTCCCGGTGCCGCCGCGGAGCCGCAGCCGGAGCCGCCGCCGCCGCCGGGCGCGGAGCGCGCGGAGCCGCCGCGGCCCCTTTTGGCACCGGGACCGGCGCGGCGGCGGCCAATGGGAGCGCAGCGCGCGGGGGGAGTGGCCACCCTATTGGTGGAAGCGGGGGGGCGGGACCCGCGGTGGGGAGGGGGGGGGGGGCGGCGGAGTTCGGGGCCGGGACACAGTGATGGGGGGGAAGAGGGGGGGGTCAGCGGGACAGAGCGCAGCCGTGAGGGCACGCACACCACACACACACACACCCAGTTCGGCCAAAACACGGGGATCTGCACCCAAAATTATCGGGGGGGGGGCACGACCCTCCTGCAAAATCCGTCGTGCAAAAGCCTCGTGCAAGGCAAGGGGGTCGAGCGAGGACGCCAGGGACCGCGCTGACACCAGGGGCCCATCCTGGGAGTCCGAGGGGGTCCGTGCCCCGCCCCCCTCCAGACACACCCCGGGGGGGGGGGGGGGGGGGGGGGGGGCCCCGATTTTGGCCGCTTTCCCCAGCATCAACGGCCCAAATCCTCCATTTCTGCCCCCAAATCCCGACGCAGCACTCGGAGCCAACCCCCTGCCCCCCCCCCCGATAATTAATTCCCTCTGTGCAAAATAAAAAAACCCACAAAATTTGGGCATTTTGTCATCAGAGCAGGGGGAGGCTCTGTGTGCCCACATCCCACTAGCCCCAAACCTCACGGGTTTCACCCCAAAACCGCAGTGGGGGGGGTGCGCTCCCCAGCCCCCATTCCCACTGTGCTTTGCAAAAGGCATGGAACAGGATGTGGTGGTACCGGTACCGGGGGGGAGGGGGGGCGGGGGTAGAGGGGGCACGGAGGGGGTTCTGAGGTTGCCCAGGGTGCTCGAATGAGGCGTCGTGATTCACACGAGGGGTCGCACGTCACACACATCAGCCCTGCTCATGGTGCCTCTGGCCTGGCCGCCCGTGGGGGCTGGGGTTGGGGGGGGAACCCGGCATCAGAGCCCCCTCCCCACCCTACAGCCCCCTCCCAACTGGGTGCAGAGGACCTACCCAGGTCCCCTCCCTACCCTACAGCCCACTCCCAACGGGGCTCGGGGACCCAGGCATCGAGGCCCCCTCCTACCCAGACACCCCCCGCCCCAAGTGGGCTCAGCAGCCCCAGGTGTTGGAGCCCACCAGCACCCACCCGGGCACGGGGAGGGTGCCTGAACGCCTGGGTCCCCTCCCGAACGCCTGGGTCCCCTCCCTGCCCCGCCCTGGGATGCCAGGTCCAGCAAGGAAGGATCTAGAGCTTTGGCCACAGGGCTGTGCCCAGGCATCGGGGTCCCTGCCTGGGGCCAGGGTCCCCCCCGAGGGGCCAGGGACCGCGCTGAGGGGGGGTCTGGCCCTGGTGCCGCCGGGCTGCCATTGGCTGCGCCGGCCCCGCATTGAGCCGCAGTCTCGGGCGAAGCCACGTCGCCGCGTCCACAGCTGCGAGCGCCCGGCAAAGCGCCAGCGCGGCGGCAGGGGGGGCGGCGCCGGAGCGGGAGGGAAAAGCCCAGAAAAAACAGAAAAGAGGGGAAAAAAGAGAAAAAAAAAAAAGAAAAAAAAACCCACCCCCCCCACCCCACCCCCCTCCCCAACACAGCCCCCCCGGCCCAGCAGTGCCCGCCCTCCCGCGCCGCTGCCAGCTCCCCCCGGCCCTCGGCTTCGCCGCGAGAGAAAACAGCCCGAAACAGCCGGAATTGCCGCCAAAAATCCCCCCGGCGGCCCCTGACGCCGCTGCCAAGACCCTCCTGTGCAAGGGGGGGGGCAGCTGTGGTGGGGGCGGACGAGCCAGGGGCGTCCTGGACCCTCCGGCTGGGGCGGGGGGGACGTAACCACGAGGGACCCCAGGCGCAGGCCGGCCGGGACCACGGTTATGTGTGGGGCTGGGGGGACCAGGCGCTTCAGTGGCCTCAGGGAGAATGTGCCGGATGGTTCTGGCAGGGACCTTGGTGCTTGGGGCGGGGGGGGGGCACCCATGATGCTGGGGGGGCGCCAGGCATGCAGTCTGCCCGGAGGGAGCCGCCTGCCTGCCACCCTGCCCGCAGCCACGTGGAGGACCCAGCCCGCTCGAGGGGAGCCCGGCTGGCCGGGACCTGCCCCCAGCGCAGCACCAGGGACGGGACCCCCGCACCCAGATCGGGCTGGGGGGCTGGGGGGGTGCCGGGCGCCGGAGGGTGGGGGCAGACGCTGCAGCAGCTCAAGGCAGCGCCGCAGGGCGTGGGGCCGATGTAGTTTGGCACCAGCGGACGCAGGCGTCCAGGCGTACCCCCCTCCCCCCCCCCCCGACCCCAGCCTCCACCAAGCGGGGGTGGGGACCCAGGCTCTCGGGCAGCCCCCCCCTCCCAAAGCCTGCTCCCTCCCCAGAGTGGACCCCAGCATCCCGACCCCCCTCTCTGTGGCCTCCTGCCAGGCCAGGCTGGGGGGGCCCCACGGTGCTGCGGCATCCAAGAAAGCTTTTTGTGGCCCATCAATAATTCAGGGTCCCCCCGGCCCCCCCAGCCTGGCCAAGGGCTCCTCCATTATTGATGCTGCCAGCACAGCCCCACGGCTGCGGGGGGGCGGGCAGACACAGAGGGGACATGGGGGGACATTGGGAGGGGGGGGACACCAGCACAGCTACAAGTGCCGCAACATGGGGCTGCAGCAGCGCCAGCAGCAAAGCCCAAGCACACGCCTCGCCACGCGTGTCAGGGTGCGCGCACACACCTCATCACGCATGTCAGGGCACGCACACACACCTCGCCACGCACATGCAGCATGATGGCGCACAACCGCTCCACACGTGGGCAGCACACACCACACACACGTACAACCCCCCTCTAGAGTGGCACACACGCCTGTCACCCGCCTCCGCCTCGCACAGCCCCAGGTGCCTCGCACGTGGCGGGGGGGTGGGGTGCGGGGGTGGGTGGTGCCTCCCCCGCACTGATTGCATCAGCCGGTGGCACAGCCCCGCACGGCCACGCGTGGGGCACGGGACTGTCACACACGCTTGGCAGGGGCACGCATGGGCTGCACCTTGCACACATGTGTCGCATACCTGGCGCATGCAGGGATGCAGCACAGGCGGTGTGGGAGGCAGTGCGCACACATGTTGCGCACACGCCGCACGGGGAGACACGCACCGAGCGTGCAGGCGCAGCTGCCACGTGTGCATGTCGCCTGCACGCACATCATGCACATGGTGCATGCACAGTACATGTACTCTTGTTACATACATGTGCATCTGCAGCCCCCATAACACACGCGTGCATCCTCTCTCCATCACACACACCTGCACCACACAACATACGTGTGCACATCCCCACTGTTACACATGTATGACCCCCACACCTCCCGTTGTGCACCCGCAGCCCTTTGCAAGCTCCAGCCCCTATAGCCTATAGGTGCCCAGGTCGCCGCCCCAGTCCTCGCCAGGCCCTATAGGCGCCATACAGGCCAGCTACAGGCTGGGGGGGCTGCAGTTTGGGGGCGCTGGGGCACCTCTTGCTCTCCCCCCAGCAGCTCTGCACCCTCTGCGGGTCCCGGTACTGGTGTAGTTGAAGCTACCAGGTACCCCAGCAGTGCCGCAGTGCTGTGCCATGCTGGGCTGTGCCATGCCGCAGGCACTGGAGCTCATCCCAAACCTGCGCCACACGCCATCCCCTGACGCCACGTCCTGCCCAGGCACTGCGCTTGGCTGGGGTCTGTCACCCCGGGCACGTGGTGCCTGTCCCATACATGTGGTATGCGTGTTCTGTACATGGATGTACATAGCATGCACCACACCAAAGCCCAAACCCACATTACATTTCATGCTGCGATGTGCACGTTGGCAGCGCTGCGCGCTCTGCACTGCGGCGGGCACGGCATCAAGCATGGCACCCACCAACACCACGCTGGCATGCCCGATTTGGGGCAGGGGGTGGCTCTGCATGGTGGGAACCCCCAGCTGGGGGGTCCTGGGGAGACATGGGGGGACCCTGGCCCAGCGAGCAGCTGCAGCACCGACAGCCAGAGCATGGTGCTGAGCCAGGGGCTGCACCCCAGCGAGGGCTGGGAGCACGCGTGCAGCTGTGGGGGCTCACGGCAGAACCGCTGCTTGTTACGCCAGCTATAGGCTATATCGGCTATAGGATACGGCGGCTATAAGGGCCAAGGGCTGGCACGGCACCAGTGGCAGAGGAGGTACAGCTTGTGCCTGGCCAGCCAAAGCTCCCAGCGGCAGGAGCTGCTGCTATACATGCTGCTATAGGTGCCGCTATACATGTCGCTATGCGTCCTGCTGTAGGTGCTGCTATGCGTGCCGCTAGCTGTGCCCACAGCTGGAGGCAGCGGCCTGATCCTGCGTGTGCTGGGGGCCTAGCCCAGCACCAGGGTGACACAAGGCCAGGGGACATGACACATAGTGGCACCGGCCTAAAACTCCCCAGAATTGGCTCAAAACCAAAAGGGGGCAGGGGGGAGTACACGCGTGTCAGCACACAGTGCCTGCACGTGCACGCACCCTGACACGCTTCAGCACACGCAGGATCGGGCCCACGAGGCCACCACACAGACGTGTGCCAATCCATGTGTGTACAGTGCGAGAGTGCGGGCGTGCACATGCATGTGCAGAGCACATATGTGTGCAAGGCACAATCCGAAGTGGCAACACAGGTGAACGGCTGCGCGTGCAATGGGGCGTGCAAGCAGGAGCACACACATGTGCACCGGTCCAGGCAGGCAGGCTTAGTGGCGGGTTGCTGGCGTGTGCAGGCAGGAGCACACGCATGTGCAATGGTGTGTTGCTGGCGCGTGCACACGCGTGTGTGGGGCGGGCGCCGAAGCTGCGAGAAGCGCTGCTGGCCGCCCGCCCAGACGCAACCGGCCGCCAAAACCGCCCCGAAAAGCGGGAGAAAAGGGCAATGGAGGTGGGGGGGGGAACAACAGCAACGCCCGCCAGGGGTGGGGGGGGGGGCAGGCTGCCCCAGCAAGCAAAGTGGGACCCTGGGGGGATGCCAGGGCAGCCTCGGGGGGCCGTGGGGACCCCCACAGGGAACCCCCATAGGAGCTCCCGTGCCACAGCACCCAAAATATGCCCCCACCCAGGATCTCCCGACAACGCCTCTGCCTACTGCCCCCACTCCCCCCCCCAACTCCTCACATACACCCCTCAATTGCCACCCCACTCCTCACGGTCCCCTGCAACGTCCCAACAAAGCGCCCCAAGACGAGGTGTCCCCCGGCCCTTGTGCCCCCGTGGAGGTCTCTGCCTCGCCCAGCCCCACGGAACCCCCTCCCCACCACCCGGGACAACCTTTCAGCCCGACCCGGCACTGTCCACAGGTGAAAACACCCCATGGGCACTGACGGCCCCATCCCACGGGTGACACCTCCCGTGGGACAGACACCCCCCATCTCGCCAGGGGGGGACCACCCTGAACCACCTCCTCCCCCCACATTCCCCCCTGGGAAGGGGCTTCGCGACGGTACCGGCTGGGGGGGGGTCCCAGGGCGCTGCCCCGCTCGGGACACAGTTTCACCCGCACCAGGATGAGCACAACAGGCCCCCCCGCCCCACGGCCACTCGTGACGCGTGGCCACAGGCACCGACTGGGGGGGGCGGCAGCCTCGGAGCAGCCCCCCCACACACACACTTCCCGGTACCGGTAACCGTCACCCCTCCCCACAGCAGCCCTTTTTTTTTTTTCTTTTCTTTTTTTGGAGGGGGGTGAACAACCACTTGCAGCGCACAGCAAAACCACGACAGGACACCCCCCCCTCCACTCCCGTTACTGCCCCCTCCCCGTTACCGGCCGTCCCGTCCCCCCCCCCCCCCGGTACCGCCGCCCCTCCCGTTATCGGCCCCCCCCCCCCGTTACCGGCCGTACCTGGGTGAGGCAGTACGGGGAGTACATGGCGGCAGTGTCAGCCGCGTGGGGGCATGGCGGGGGGAGGTCCGGGGGTACCGGGGGTCCGGGGGGGTCCCGGCTCCGAGGGGGGGTGCCGGTACCAGCTGCGCGCGGGGAAAGTTTGCCCGAAGTTGGCGCCCGCTGCACTTTTGCCGCGGGAAGCGCCGCGCCGGCCACGCCCCCTCTCGACCACGCCCCGGACACGCCCATTCTTGGTGAGGCTCCGCCCCCCGCTATTGACGGCTACGCCCCCGCCTGTGTGGACACGCCCCTGCCGCGATCGCCCCGCCCCGGCCGGGAGGGACACGGGGGAGACGCGAGGGGGGGGCGGGGGGACATGGGGACACAGGAGGGACTCAGGGACACGGGGGGGGACGTGGGGGGGACACGGGGGGAGCAGGGGGCACGGGGGGATGCAGGGGGACACAGGTACCCCCCAGCCCCTCCCCCAGCTCCCCCCCCCCCCCGGGCAGAGATCCCGCAGCCACTGGCCCAGGTGAGGGGGCCCAGGGCGTCCCCACTGGTGACGGTGACAACAGCAGTGGCAGTGCTGGTGGTGGCAGTGGGGAGAGTGACACGGTTTAGTGACCACTGCAGTAGCAGTGACGTGACAGCGGTGGTGGCAGTGCCGGGGAAGTGACAGTGCTGGTGGTCATGGCATGGCAGCACTGGTGACTATGACAGTGGTGGTGGCACTACCAGAGCCAGTGCCATGACAATAACAGTGCCGCTGACAGTGACAGTGCCACAACAATGACAACGTCAGTGCTGGTGACTGTCATGCCAGTGCCAGCACCGATGACAGTGACAGCAGCAGTGCCACAGCAGCACCAGTGACAGTGGCAGTGCCATGATGATGACAGTGCTGGTGACAATGCTGGTGGTGGTGGCAGTGCCGGTGACAGTGACAGTGCCACGACAATGACACTACCGGTGCTGGTGCCACACCAGTGCCAGCACCGATGACACTGACAGCACCAGTGCCACTGCGGTGTGGGTGACAGTGGCAGTGGCGATGGCAGTGGCGGTGGCTGTGACGGTGGCAGCCTCATCTGTCATTCCGGCTGCGGCCGCGTCCCTCCACCATCTGTCACCACCCGGTGCCAGCGCTGGCACTGCCACTGCCACCACCGCCACCCCTTCACTGCCAGAGATGCTGTCACCGTGGTGTCCCCACCGTGTCCCTGAGGGGCCATGTGAGGCCCCACAGCCTTGGCATGACCCTGGTGTCACCAGCACCTCCGGGGGTCCCTGGGCCAGGGGACAGCAGCTGGAGGGGACACCCGGAATGGAGGGGGGGCTCAGTGTCCAACAGCCAGTCTCCCTGGCTGTTGTGCCCCCCCGGGTGGGGGAGGGGAGGGTGGGCACAGATGTGGCCCTCCCCCATGCTGGGCTGCTGCCACGGGTTGGGGGGGTCACATGGCTGGCCTGGGGAGGGGGACACAGGACACTGCTGTCTTGGGGTGGGGCACTACTATTCTGGGCGTGGGGGACATTGCTGTCCTGGGAGGGGGGGACACTGCTGTCCTGAGGGAGGGGGACAGACACTGGTGTCCTTGGGGGGGGACATGGCTGCACAAAGCCCCCCGCCCTGCCTGGCCTCCCCAGGCACATGGGGCAGGGGGTGTGTGACACCTGGGGAGAGGGTGGTCCCGGGCATCCAGGCACCTGGTGCCCCCCTGGCCAGAGGGGACCCAGGCGTCTGGCGTGTGTGAGTCCCCGTGTCCCTGTGCACATGCATGTGCAGCCAGCATGTGTCACACGGGGCCCCCTGAGCACACCCCTCCCCCACCCCGGCTGCTCAGGGGCCACCAGTGCCAGATGTGCCACTGTGACCAGCTGAGGCCACAGATGGAGCCACGCGGGGGCAGGGGAGCACAGGGGGATGGCATTTGCACCCCCGCCACATGCCGTGATATGCCCTGCCATGCAGTGTCGCCCCCAACACGCTGCAACAGGCTCTGACAGGCCACACATGCAATGACACGCCCTAACATGCCATGCTGTGGGATGTCACCCCTGACACACTGCAACAGGCCCTCACATGAAAGACACCCCCAACACACTGCAACAGGCTCTGACATGCCACCACATGCAATGACTTGCCCTGCCCTGCCATGCAATGTCACCCCCTAACACACTGCAGCATGCTCTGACAGGCCACCACATACAACGCACCGTGACATGCCAGGACATGCAATGTCATGCTGCAACAGGCTCTGATATGCTGCCACATGCACCGACATGCCCTGACACGCTGTGACATGCCATGTTATAAAATGTCACCCCGACACACTGCACCATGCTCTGACAGGCCACCACATACAACACCACCCAGTGACATGCCCTGACATGCAACAACATCCCCTGACATGCCAGGACGGGCACCGGTACATCACCGTGTCACCCACCAGCCCTGGGGACACACGTGGGACAGGGACCCTGGTGGCAGGGGGGTCGCCCACCTGGGGCTGGACAGGAAAACCCTGGGGAGGGGGGATGGCCCCCCCCGGGGGGGAAATCCGGACTGAGGGGGGGGGGGGGGGGGGAATGGCCCCGCCCAGGGGGTAAATGGGGCTGTCGGGGTCTTGGCGGCGGGGAAAAGGTGGGGGCGAGGCAACTGCAGAGGCCCCAAAATAGGGGAAAATTGCCCCAAACTGGGCCAGTTTGCAGCCCCTCCCCTTGGCTGGGGGGGTGTCTGGGTTCAGCAGGGAAGGGCAGAGCTGGGGGGGCTTGGACCCCCAGGTCCCCAACACCGAGGAGGCCCAGGGAAGATTTTGGGGCGATTTTGGCTCCACCGAGTAGCAGATTTCCCCCTGCTGCCAAGGCCTGGAAGCCATTAGGCCCCCCCCCCCCCCCTCCCCACAGCTCCAGCCAGCAGAGGGGGGAAGGGGCGGACCCACGCGTCGGGGGGCCCCGGCCCCCCCGTGGGGCCCACTTGGAGGGCGCTGCCACACGGCTGGGTGCCCCCCACCCTCTTTTCCTGTCACCCACTTACAGGGACACCACCCCCCCTCCAAGCTTCTGCCTCTCCTCGCTGGGGCTGGGGGGAGTCCGGGGGGGCCCAGGCCGCGGGCAGGGAGGGGTTAACGCCGGCGGGGCCTTGGCAGCGCGCCCCGAGGTTTGGCTGCGACTGAAAAATGGGGGGGGTGGGGGGTGGGGGTGGGGAAGCCAGGCCCAGCCCACCTCCACCCCTCCTCCACGGGGGAGAGGCGGCGGTTTCGGAGCATTGCCCCACACACACACTTGCAGCGCCGTTTCGGGGTCCCCCCCGCCAGGAGGAGCCCCCCAACACGAAGAGGGACCCCCCTCGCCCCCCGGGACAACCACCTCACCTTAGGAGGCCCGCCCCCAGCTGTCACCCCCTGCCCGACTTCCGCCCTCCCGTTGCGCCTTTTCCGCTACGTCACTTCCGCTCAAATGGCGGCGCCCTGGCGGCGGGCGCTGGGCCAGGTCCGGGCCTGGCCGGCCATCGCTGCCCCGCTGCGACCTTACCGGGCGGCCCCGCTGCGGCGGCGGCTGGGCCCGGCCCCGGCGGCCGCCGACGACCAGCGGGCGGCGGCGCGGCGGTTCGGGCGGCTGGGGGAGGCGGCGGCGGTGCCGCTGCGGCAACTATGGCCGGACCCCGAGCAGCTGCGGGCGATCGTGGCGGAGGAACGCGAGTGGGAGCCGTCGCTGCAGGAGATGGAGGCGGCGCTGGAGCGGCGTGAGCGGGAGGAGGCGCGACGGAGGCAGGAGAGGTGGGGGCGCTGGGGGCCGGGGGCACCGGGATCGGCGCTGGAGGAGCAGTGGGATTGGGGCTGGAGAGGCACTGGGGTTGTACCGCGGGCACTGGGAGAACTGGGATCGGGGCTGAGGGGCACTGGGGAAATGGGGATCAGGGCTGGATGAGCACTGGCGGTACTGAGGAAAAGTGGAATCAGGGCTGAGGGGCACTAGGACAACTGGGATCGGGGCTGGGGGGCACTGGGGGAACGGGGATCAGGGCTGGGTGAGCACTGGTGGTACTGGGAAAACTGGAATCAGGGCTGAGGGGCACTAGGGGCACTGGGGGAACGGGGATCAGGGCTGGGTGAGCACTGGCGGTACTGGGATTAGAGCTTGGGGGGGGCACTGAGGGCGGAGCTGGAGAGGTGCTGGGAGAATGGATTAGGGCTGGGGTACTGGGAGAACTGGGATCGGGGCTGGGGGGCATTGGGGGAATGGGGATCAGGGCTGGAGGAGCACTGGCGGTACTGGGATTAGAGCTGGGGGGGCACTGGGGGTACAGTAGTGGCACTGAGGGCAGAGCTGGAGAGGCACTGGAAGAATGGATTAGGGCTGCGGGGCACTGGGAGAACTGGGATCGGGGCTGGATGAGCACTGGCGGTACTGGGAAAACTGGGATTGGGACTGGGGTGCACTGACGGTACTGGGAGAACTTGGATCAGGGCTGAGGGGTACTAGGGGCACGGGGAGAACTGGGATCGGGGCTGGAAGGCACACACTGGGCAGAAGTGCGAGCACTGAAGGGGCTTGTCCCCAGCCTGCAGGGGTTGTCCCCATCTCGGGGAGGAGGGGGGGGGGGGGGCGGGGAGGAAGCTGATTCCATTCCAGAGGTGTGTCCCAGGGCACCGCCCCATCCCTGGGGGGTGTCCCAATCCCGGGGAGCACTGTCCCCATCCCGGGGAGTGTCCCCAGCGCTGCTGTCCCACCGCAGGCAGCAGCTGGTGGCCCGCAGCCTGGCGGCAATGCCAGCACGGATAAGTGCCTGGCAGCAGGAGCGGGCACAGGCGCGGGAGCGAGCGCGGCAGGAGGCGGCGCGGCGGCAGCGGCTGTTGGCCGAAGCAGGGCTGGCGGGGGGACCCTCCAGCCGCGGCACCCCCCGCCGCGACAGCCCCCAGGCCCAGGTGCTGCTGCAGGACCTGGAGCGGCAGCAGCGGCGTGAGGAGAAGCGGCGGCAGCGGCAGGAGCGCCAAGAAGCTGCGCGCAGTGCCTTGGCGGCTGCCGAAGCTGCTGCCGCCTCCCAGCCTCCCCCCGGAGCCCCCACCAAGACCCCAGGGACCGTCTCCTCCTAAATGTGCCCCCCCCCCATCAAATCACACCTACGCGAGCCCAAAATGGGTTGAAAATTCTGCATTTAATCTTATCCCCCCTACCTCTGAGTTGTATTTTTTCCCGCGGCTGCCCACCCCCTGACTCCCCCTCCACCCCCTGGGGTTGAAGGGGGGGGGGGGGGGAGGGGAAGGAGGTGGGGTGGTGGGAAGGGGCACGACAAGGAGGAAGGGGTTTGCTGAGCACCCCCACAGCGGGGGGGGGGGGGGGGGGGGGGGGGGCGGGGGGGGCTCCACTGATCACTGCTGCTCCCTCAGGAGAGTGGCAGGGCTGGGGCCCAATGGGGGTCCCAATCCTGCCCCTCCCCAGCCAGACCCAAAGCCCCGGGGAGGGGAGGGAGGGGCCGTGCAAATGTCTGTGTTTGTGTGTCCCCCTGTGGGCCCCATGGCCCCCCCTCCAACGGGGGAGAGAGGGTGGGGGGCACCAGCCCCGGCCCCTCAGTCATCATCGAAGTTCTGGCTGAGCAGGAAGTTGGCCGCCAGGTTCTCGTTCTTCTCGCAGGCAAAGTAGGCCTGGATCACCAGGCTCTCGGGGAAGCCCAGTGCCTTCAACTGTTGGGGGTGGGGAGCGTTTACTTTGGGACCTACTGACACCCCTGGCCCAGGGCAGGTGCAACTTCATTGTTAACTCCAGAGCCAGCCCTGTTAACTCTAAAGCCTAGTGATAGCACTGTGTGCCCCGTAACGTTAGCTCTGTACACGTCACTGGGTGTTAACTCTGGTCCCTACTGATGGCTGAAGAGCAGCTACAGCATTTCTGACTCCCACTGACCTGCCTTCCGCTGCCATTAACTCTAGAGCCTAATGACCACAGCCCAAGTGCTACCAGCCGTAAGACCACAATGTGGGCAACCAGTGTTAACTCTGAACCTAATGACAACTCCACATTGTTTGCCTCAGTGCTAAACTCTGCTTCCTCCTGGTGGCTGGATGTCACCAGTAGTGTAAGGGGCCAAACAGCCTGTTAACTCTGGTCCCTACTGACGGCAAGGAGCTTCCCCCTGCACCCTGCTGATGGCCAAGCGCTGGTGCCTGCCCCCCCCCCCCCTCCCCTGCCACGGTGCCCCCCTCCTCCTTACCCTTTCTATGGCTTCTTTTTCCTGAGGCGTCACCTGGATGTAGTTCATCTGGGGGGACTCGTCCCCGATGGCGCCCATCTCCCCCTCGAGGTCGCCCAGCTCGCCCAACGGCTCATTCAACATCTGGATGAATTGCTCCTGGTGCTGGCTGATTTGCTGGGGGAGGCAGGGGAGGGGGGTGAGGGAGGGGAGGGGGTGGGGGGGTGAGGGAGGGGGTGGGGGTCGCTCTGGGGGTGCTGGGAAGTACCTGGAGCAGCTGGGGGTTCTCCTGGCCCAGCTGCTGGAGCAGGGCGGGCAGCAGGGCTGGGTTCTGCTGGATCACCTGCCGCATGTTCTGGAACTGGGGCTGCTCCCTCAGGAACTCCAGTGGGTTCTCCCCTGTGGGTGGGTGAGGTGGGGTCAGGGGGTGGGGTCTGAGTGAGCCCCACCCACAGGGTGGGGCCTGACAGGGACACAATCCCATCCAGGAGGAGAGGCTCCCCTCAGGCTTTGCCCTGGGAATGCCCCAAAGAGGTGAATGCCCCCTGGCCAGGTCCACCAGACCACACCCCTTGGAGAGGCGGGGCCTGTCCAGGCCACACCCTCTCATTGTGACGAGGCCAGTAAAGCCACCCACACACACCCCAGGGCAAGGAGTGCCCCGGGGTGGGGTGGACCAGGCCACACCCCAGGGGGAGGAGCATTCAGGTAGCCCCCCCCAAGCCACACCCCCAATGGGAGGAGTCTGTAGACCGTGCCTCCACCTGGACAGTCCCATAAGCCACACCCAAAAGGGGGTAGAGCCTATAGGCCACACCCCCAAAGGGAGGAGCCTGAGAACCACGCCCCCAAAAGGGGAGGTGCCTCCAACTTGACAGAAGCCTTATACCATGCATACGCCAATGAGAGGGACCTCCAGGCCACACTTTAAGCCACACCCAAAGAGGAGGAGCCATATGGCCACACCACCAAAGGGAAAAGTAGCTAGACCACACCCCCAGTGGGGTGTAACCCTTAAGCCACACCCCTAAGCAGGAAAGTCCTTTAAGCCACATCCCAACAGAAGGACCTACGCCAGCCATAACCCCACCCCTGGGCACGTGCCCCTGCCCCCACCCCACTGACCTTCAGGCGCTGGCTGCTCCGGGGGGCGGCTCTCCTGCACTGGCGGGCGCTCGGGCTCGGGGCTGCCGGGGATGCCCTGGGGGTTGGGGGGAGGTGGGTCAGGGTGGCCCTGAGACCCTCCCCTGACCCCCCATCCACCCCCCCCAGCTCACCGTCAGCAGGTACTCGACAGCGCGGTGGGGGTTGTTGTAGCTGGCACGCAGCGCGGCAACCACCCGCTCCCGCTCATAGCCCATCGACATGATCTCCGTCAGCATTGTCTCGTACTCCGAGCCCGTCACTGCCCATCTTGTGTCAGCACTGGCCCAGGACCACCCACCCTTCCCCCAGGGACCCCCCCCATATCCCCCACTCGCCGGCCCCCAGACCCCCACCTCCCACACATAGCTTCTCTCCCCCACAATAAGGACCCCACCTTCAAACCCTCCCAAATTCAAACCTTCCCGTTCATCTGCATTCCTTCCCCCTGCACCCTATTCCCCGCCCGGGGACCACCAAAACAACTTCCATGCTCCCCCTGCACCCCTCCCCCCACCCAACCCCTTTACCTTCTCCCATTCCACAGCCCCCCTCGTATCAGGGACGCCCACCCCACTGGTGACCACAAGTCGCCACACCCCAGGGAACCCTCCACACACACCCGCCTGGTGCCTGTCTCCCCCCACCCCCCGGACACACACACCTGCCTGGTGCCTGTGTCTCCCCCCCGAGGATGGACATCCCCCCCCCTATTCCCACACACACCCAGGACCCACCGAGGGTAGAGGCGGCATCAGCTGAGCGCCCCGCACTACCTGCGGGGGGAACAGAGCTGCGGATTCAAAAAGAGAGATGTGGCAGCCGTGGCCTTTCCGGGAATGCCAGGACACAACCATCCCCCCTGACCCCCCCATCCCCCCCTCTCCTGCTATGCTACCCCCCCACCTCCCCTCCCAAACCTCCTCTGTGCCAGCTCCTAATCCCCCACAGCCCCTCCAAACGCTTTGCTTCTGCTTCTCCTGTCTGCCACATCCTCGCACCATATGGTTTGACACAATTAGAACCCCTGCCCCGATCCCACACCCCTCCGCGCTGTGCCCCCCACCTTACCCCGTGGCAGGCTCTGAGAGGGTGAGTGGAGGGAGGTCATGGGCTGGTGTCTCCTCGCTGGGGGCAGCCGGTGGCGGGGGGATGGCATCAGCGGCCGGGGGGGGCCCCGGTGCTGTGGGAGGCTCTGATGTGCCGCCAGCTCCAGCCTCGGGGGCTGCAGTGCCCAACGCAGACTTAGCCTGTGGGAGGGAGGCATCAGCAAGGAGGGGGGGGGGGGTCTAAGGGGGTTTGCGTTTGCAGGAGACCTGGAGAGGTCCCACCTTGGTCACCATAACAACCACAAAGTTTTTCTCATCAATGCGGTACTCGCGGATCGGGACGTCATCACTCAGGATCTTCCCGGCGTAGATGAGCTTCTGGCCGGCCACAGGGAAGGCATCACTACCCTTCTCTGCCTCGATCTTCTCCTTCAGTGCCCGCACCTGGGGGTGTAGGATGGGGTCATGGTATGGGGGGAGTCTCAGTGGCAACCTGCACCCAGGGTCACCCCAAAAACACAGTCATCCCAAAAAAATGGGGTGAAACCATCCTCTGTGATAGGAAAGTCATCATTCTGTATGGGGCTGGTGGAGCTACAGGCTCAGGGGTGAGGTGGGGAGTTGCTGGGGAGGGGCGGGAGGGAGCGTTGGGTAGACCTGTAAGCACGGGGGCGGGGGGAGCAGGCACTCCCCGATGTTGAGCCCCACCCAAATAATTACTCCCTCATCCTCCTTAGTGTGCAGAGGACCCAGCATCTGCCCCCCCCCCCCCACTGTGGCAGGGTGGGGGCACTGGGGATCATCAGGCTGCACAATACAGGATGTGCCCCCCGCCCCCCACATTACCCTGCTCCCAAATGAAAACACAGAGCCCCCCCCAGAGTGTGGGGGAACACTCTACAATGACACAGAAACCCCGGGCCACCCCTCCTGGTCCCACTGCAGGTGAGAGCAGGACTGAGAACCCCCCATTGTACCCCCATGGATGGGGGACACACACACCCCACAACAACAGAAACCCAGGGCTGGCCCCAGCCCCACTGTGGCTGGGAGGGGGACGAGGACCCCCGCGTTTATGTACTCCCCCCAGAAAACGGCACAGAAACCCTGGGCTGCCCCACAGCGGGTGGGAGAGTGACCACGACACCCTCGACATACGCCCATATCCAGGGCAGGATGGAGGACACCCGCCACCAGCTCAAAAACCCCGGGGCTGCCCCACACGACGGGGAGGAAAACAGACACCCCCGCAGCGGGGTTGGGGCAGGCCCGCCCCACCCCCTCAGCTCAGCGCAGGGCGGGGGGAGCAGGCCCGGTTCCCCCAGGCAGCCCTACGGGGGAGCGGGAGCTGGCCCGGCCCCTCCCTCAGCACAGCGCGGGGGGGTGTAAGCAGGCCCGGCCCCCCCCGCCAGCCCAGCGCCGAGGGGGGGGGGTAAGGCCAAGGCCGGAGCCGCTCCGGGCCGAGGCCGCGCTCACCGTTTCGTGCGGCTCCATCCGGATTTTGAACGTTTGCTGCTGCAGCGTCTTCAGCGTCACGGTGACCGCCATGGCGCGGCGGCGGCGGCTCCTCCCGGCGGCCCCACAACATGCAACTCACGCCGCCGCCATCTTAGGCGCCCCACCGCTTCCGCCACGTGACGCGCGACCGGAATTACGTCACGGCGTCAGCAGCGCCAAGCCCCGCCCCCACCCCGCGACGCACGGAACCTGCCCCGCCCCCCCCCCCCCCCCCCCCGCGCCCCTTCATCACGTGAGGTGCACGGCGGCACAAAATGGCGGCGAACAGCGGGAAGATGGCGCGGAGGCCACGGCCGGGACCGAGCGTTAATTTAATAGAAACCGGATTCGCAACACCCGTACAGTCACGTGCGCCCGCGGAGCCCCCCCCACACCTCCCCGCCAGCCACCCACCCCCATCACCGCGCCGGTACCGGCGGGGGGGCAGGGGTCGCAACCCCCTCTCCCCTTTTCTCTCCCTGTCCCCGTCCCCCCTCCCCTCCGCCGGTACCGGGCCCCGGCGCCGTTCCCGAGTCCTCGCTCTGCTGGGGGGCCCGGCCCGGCCCCCGCTCCCCGGGCCCGCAGGCGGGGGGCGCGTAGAAAAGAGTCCAGGTCTCACAGAGACAGTAGGGTCCCGCCGGGGGCCCTCACAGCTCGTCCCGCGGGGTCGCCTCCGCCTCCTCGGGCTCGGCCTCGGGCTCCTCCTCATCCTCATCCTCATCTTCCCCCTCGTCGTCGCCCTCCTCCTCCTTCTGCTGCTTCTCCTCCTCCTCCTGCTTCTTCCGCTGCTCCTCGTCCTGCTGCTCCTTCATTTTCTTCTCCGCTTCCTGGGGGAGGGTGTCACAGAGGGCGATTAGCAGCAGGGTAGATTCCCCTGGGGGGGGGCGGGGGGGGTGTGCAAATCACTGGGGGGAAGGTTCACTTGGGGCGGGTGGGTGGGTGTCTGGGGGGATGAGATGGGGTTCACCAGAGAGGTCCCGGGATGGGGGCAGATGGGATTGCTGGGGGGATCCCGAGGGAGAAGAGATGGGATTTGGGGGTAGGGGGCATAGTTCTGGAAGGGTGGTTGGGGCAGGGAGTGCGTGTCCTGGGGGAAGGCAGGGGAGTGTCATGGGAGGGCAGTGTCACCGAGGGTCCCCTCCCATACCTTGGTGGCCCCCCAGGTCTCATTTCCAATCTCCTCTGCTAGCTTCTCGTCATCCGTGATGAGGAAGTTATCAAAGATGGTACCAGACTTCACCTGTGGGGGACAGAGGCAATCGGGGAGGGGTCCTAGGGAGGGCACGTGAGACCCCATCACACCCCCACCCACCTGCCAGAGGTCAAGACCAATGACCCCGAAGCTGTCGTAGGCGTAGAGGTGGGGGTCAGGGCTGTACTCAGGGTTGTCAATTTCAGGGTGCACCCACTTGCCCTTGTAGTCTGGGTTGTCGATCTGCTGGGGCCTCCACTCACCCTAGGGGGGTCGGGGGGGTGGGGGGGTTGTCAGGGGGGGCTCAGCCCTTCCCCTGGAAACCCCCCCTGCAGACCCCCAGCCTCACCTTGTACTCAGGGTTCTGGATAACAGGGGGCTCCCACTCCCCATCCATCTCCTCATCCCAGTCCTCTGGCTTCTTGGCATCGGGGTCAGGGATGTGTTCGGGCTTGTCCCAGTCCTGGGGGGCTGGACAGGGTCAGGGCACTGCCGCAGCCCCCTCCCCTGCAGCACCCCACCACCTCCCCCTGGAGCTCCCCCACCTCAGGCTTAGTGTCCTCAGGGTCATCAATCTTGGCCCGCTCGTCCCAGTCATCAGGTTTCCGAGCCTCAGGGTCCTTGATCTTCCTGGGGGGCAGGAAGTCCCAGTCCTCCTCCAGACTCCCCGACTCCACTCGCCCGTTGTCAATCTTCACCTCATAAGTGTTATCAGGCCGCACCACCAGTGTGTAGAGATGGGTGAACTCATCATCCTATGAAAACGGGAGGGCTCAGCATGGCTAGGGACACACCCCCCCCCGGCACAACCAGCCCCCCCCCCCCATGCCCCTCACACACCCACCTTGCACCGAATATCCTTGTTGATCAGGACATTTTTCCCCTTGTAGTTGAAGATGACATGAACCTTCTTAGTGCCGGGGCCACAGATGTCAGGGCCTGGGGGGCAGAAGCAAGAGGTGAGTGGGGGGCCCCCACACCATCGTGGGGGGCTGTGGGCGGTTCCAGGGACCCACCAAACATAATGTTGTACTCTGAGTCGCCATGCATGTCCTCCTGGTTGAGGCTGGCTGGGAAGAGCTTGACATAGCCGCCACCACAGTCAATGTTCTGTTCGTGTTTCACTGTAAATTGCACCACCAGCGTCTTGTCCCGGTTGCTGAAGGGCTCAAAGCGAGAAGAGATGGCATAGAACCGGGCATCTTGGCTTGTCTGGATCCCTGTGGGACACGGGTGCATTGGGACACGGGGAATGCCACACTGTCCCCATCCGGCACAGTCACTGCCTGCCCCCACTTACCTTTGTCCTTCTCAGCATCGCCGTAAAACTTCCCAGCCGTGAGAACAAACCGGCCGTAGTCAGGCTTGTGCTTAGACTCCACCCACCGGCGGGTCCAGGCATCTGTGGAAGGGGAGCGCTCAGGACCCTGAGCCCCCTCCCCATCGCTGGGGAGGCCCTTCTGCCCGCAGCCCCCACCCCCAGAGCAGAGCAGCTCACGGCCAGGCACATCACATTCCAGAGCTGGAGGTCCCACACAGCTCCCCACTCCCCCCTCACTGCTGGGAGCCCCAGAGAGAGCTCAGCATTAGGGGTGTCTCTTCCTGGGAGGGGCTGCAGAAGGATTTAGGGTCCCAGATAAGCAACACAACACCCCACCCTCCCACCCCGCAGTGTGAGCCAGGACCTGTCCTGCCTCCCGCCATAGGCAACACCCCCAGGCCCCGTATCACCCTGCAGCAAGCAGCCCCTACCCCTTGGGGAGGTCCCCCCCACCGCCCCTCTGGCACCCCAAGCTAGGGGAGGGGAGCACCTCTTAGCCCCCTGTGTCCTTCCACAACCGCTCTCCCCAGCCCAAACCTCCGACACAAAGCTCCCTCCAGGCACCCCATGTCCTCTTGGGATACGGGGGTCCTGATCCTCCATCCCAGCTGGCCCTCACCTCCCGCAGCTCTACCTGGGGGGCCTGACCCATTGCCCTCTCCTCTCCCCTCCCATCTCTCCAATGCCCTGCATCCTCCTTAGCCCAGGTGAGACCCCTCACCTTCCCACCCACTCCCACAAGCAAGGCACCCCCCACCGCAGCCCAGGGAGGCCTCCCAGCTCCCCCGTACCCTCTCTCAGCTCAGGGGATCCCCTGTCCAGGTGCCCTTCACCTCAGGAGACCCCTCCCCCAGGTCACCGTCACCTCAGGGACCCCTGTTCAGTGCCAATACTTCAGATGACCCCCACCCAGTTTCCCTTCAGCTCAGGGGACCACCCCCCTCACCCCCGGTACCTCAGGGACCTCCCCAGGTCCGCTTCACCTCAGAAGACTCCCACCCCCCCACACATCCCCTTCACCTCAGAGGACCTCCCTCAGGCCCCGCCCTCCCCTCAGCCCTCTCCCACCGCGGGGACCCCCACCCTCACCTCCGTCCCCGAATTCCTCCCGGAAGAACTGGGCGGGCCCAGCCACCGCCAGCGCCAGGAAAACACCGAGCAGGACGGGGAGAGTGAGGCGGCTCATGGCGGCAAGTCCCACGCGGCGGTGCCCAGAGATTGCTCCCTCCCGGCCTGGCGGCGCCCGGCACTGCGGAGGGGGGCGGAGGCGGCGCCCCGTTTTATCCGCCCGCCGCCCCTCGGCCCGCCCCTGGCCCTAGTCCATTGGTCCGCGTCCGCGCAGGGCCCGCTCCTATTGGCCGTCCGCCCGCTTGCCGGTGGAGACGGCGCCCCCGAACGTTGGCGTCCCAGATGGCCGCTTCCCATTGGCTGGGCACGGTAGCCAATGAGGAGCGACCACGCGTTCGGCGGGAGACGCCCCCCCCCGGGCGCGCGCCCGCCCCTCCCTCCTCTGGGTGCGTCACCGCAGTCACGTGGGGCCGGGCGCTCTTAAAGGGCCAGGCCGCCCGCGGGCCACGTGGGGGGCGGTGCCCACCATCTCATAATAGCACCGGGAAGACACGGGGGACCCCGGCATAGCAGGGGACTACGGGAAGGGGAGGGAGGCACGTGGCGCGGAGGATGAAGGGGCTCCTCGTCCAGGGGCTCTATGACCTAAAGTGGTGCTGTGGCACAACAGTGATGTCGTACGGTCCCATAACGTCACAGCAGACGGGAGAGGGCGGGCTGGGTTAAGGAAGCGCTGGTGTCCCCAGACCTGGCCCCAGCGGCGTGGTGACTGTTGTCATGGCAACAGGGCACCTGGTCACCGCCAGGGGCAGGCCACAAAACCAGGCTCGGGGGACTCGTTGCTACGGTAACGGGAGGACTAAGACTTCCTACGCCGCCACTCCGCCGCATCGCAACGTCACGGCCCTCCCGTAGCACCGGCAGCCTCCCCCGCCCCAGGCGGCCGCTGAGGGCTTGGCCACACTCAAGATGTCGCCCGGCGGACCCTGCGCTCCGGCCGGCACGGGGAGCGCCCCCACTTCCGGTGGGCGCCGGTAGCACTTCCGGCCGGCGCGGGTAGCACTTCCGGCCGGCGCGATGTCGCCAAGCGTGGCTGAGCTGCTGCTGCAGCGGCTGGAGCGGGAGGCAGCGGGGCCCGGCGCAGGCCTCTGTAGCCTGGAGACGGCCGCCGCGCTCGGCCTCGACCACCAGACGCTCGTGGGCGCCGTCAAGAGCCTCCAGGCGCTAGGGGAGGTGGGAGCGGCGGGGCGCTGGGGGGGGGGCGGGGGGTGTTGTGCAGGCTGACACCAGCCCTGGTGCTGGCCCCAGCCCTGTTACTGCCCTCGGCGCTCCCCCAGCCCCGGTACTGACCCTGGTACTTCCCCACGGCCCCGGTACTGGCCCCGGCCCCGGTACTGAGCCCGGTACTGGCCCCGGCCCCGGTACTGACCCTGGTGCTCCCCGCCCCGGTACTGGCCCCGGCCCCGTTACTGCCCCCGGCACTCCACATGCCCCGGTGCTTCCCCGGTTACCGACCCCGGCCCCACCGCCGGTGGTGCCCACAGGTGATCGAGGCTGAGGCGCGGGCAACGCGGCGGTGGGAGCTGAGCCCCGAGGGTGTGGAGGTGCTTCGGGACGGCAGCCCCGAGGTGCGGCTCTTTCGGAGCCTCCCGGCCGAGGGGCTGCCCCAGAGCGACGCCATGGTGAGCACTGGGGGGGCGGGGGCACCGGGGCTGGTGGAGGGCGGACCAGGTCTCTCACGGCCGCCCCGTCCCCGCAGAAGCTGCCCGGTGGCTCCGTGGGCTTTAGCAAGGCCATGGCAAACAAGTGGCTGCGCCTGGAGAAGGGGGCCCCTGGGGGCCCACGGGTCGTCCGAGCTGTGAGTGTCCCAGGGAGGGGGTCCTGGGGGGTCTGGGAGAGTCCCGGGAGGAGTGGATGGAGGTCCCGGTGGGACTGAGCAGGGGTCTCGTGGAGCTGGGAGTGTCCAAGGGGGGCTGGGCAGGGGTCCTAGGTGGGGGTCCCATGGAGTCAGAAGTATCCTGGGGGAGTGGATGGGGGGCCCAGGAGGGTGGACAAGGGTCCCATGGAGCCAAGAGTGTCCTGGAAGGGCTGGGCAGGGGTCCCAGGTGGCGCAGATGGGGTTCCATGGGCCCAGGAGTATCCTGGGGGGGCAGACAGGGATCCCCTGGAGTATTCTTGGGGGGGGGACCAGCTGGGGGTCCCAGAAGGGTGGACAGGGGTCCCATGGAGCCAGGAGTGTCCAGGGGGATCTGGCCAAGGGCCATGGGGGGGCAGAGGGGGGCCCCCTGGAGCATCCCCGTGGGGGACAGGGTGGCCTTGCCAGGGTTGGGGCTGTCCCTGTCCTCAGGGCCCAGCCCCCAGGGAGTGGGGGTCTGCCCTGCACCCCCACACCCCACTGTGACGCACCCCCCCCCCGTGCCCCCCCGGTGCCGTGCAGGTGGCAGAGGTGCAGGACGGGGTCCAGGAGAGCTTGCAGCAGGTGCAGCGGGGGGAGGCTGAGAACCTGCCTGAGCGTGAGCGCACTGACCTCAAGAGGAGGAAGCTGCTGCTGGAAGTGTGAGCAGGGCGGGGGAGGGGCTTTGAGGGTGGGGGCAGGTTTGGGGGCACCCCCCTCACCCCTCCTCACCCCCCCCCCCAGCACCCTGAAGTCCTACTGGATCCGCAAGGGCAGTGCTTTTAGCACCGCAGTAGCACGGCAGGAGACGGAGCTGACGCCAGAGATGATTGCTACGTGAGTCTGGGAGGTGGGGGGGCCACTGGCCCCACTGTGACCCCCTGACCTTGCCATGACCCCACTGTGACACACACCCCTGACCCCACTGTGACTCCTGACCCTGCCTTCAGGGGTTCCTGGCAGCAGCGTCCCTTCAAGCCCTACAACTTCTCGGCCCTGGGGCTGCCGCCTGCCTGCGGCCACCTCCACCCCCTGCTGAAGGTGCGCTCCCAGCTCCGCCAGATATTCCTGGAGATGGGGTGAGTGGGGGTCCCAGGGGGATCCCCTCGCCGGGAGGGGACATGGCCCCCCACTGACATTGTGGCCCACAGGTTCACAGAGATGCCCACCAACAATTTTGTGGAAAGTTCCTTCTGGAATTTTGATGCTCTGTTCCAGCCCCAGCAGCACCCAGCCCGCGACCAACATGACACCTTCTTCCTGCAAGGTGGGTACAGGGGAAGGGAGGGGGGGCACAGGGCCCCCCCCAAACCCCAGTGTCCCCCCACCTCCATGTCTGTGCCCCACCCCAGACCCCGCCAAGGCCCCTGAGCTGCCTGCCGGCTACACGGCCAAGGTGAAGAAGGTCCACTCGCAGGGAGGCTACGGCTCACAGGGGTGAGGATGAGACCCTGGGGCGGGGGCGAGTTGGGGGGTCTCTCCACCCATTCCCCTCCAAGCTGAGCTACCCTCCTTAGGTACAAGTATGAATGGCGGCTGGAGGAGGCGCGGAGGAACCTGCTGCGCACCCACACCACATCCACCAGCGCCCGCATGCTCTACCAGCTGGCCCGCCAGGTGGGATGGGTTTGGGGAGACGCATGGGAGGGAGTTTTGGGGTGGAGGGGCCCCCACCTGACCCCATTTTTCTTTTGCCACCCCCCAACCAGGAGAAGTTCTCTCCAGTGAAGTACTTCTCCATCGACCGGGTGTTCCGCAACGAGAGCTTAGATGCCACCCATCTGGCCGAGTTCCATCAGGTGGAAGGCGTGGTGGCTGACCGCGGCCTCACCCTTGGCCACCTCATGGGCATCCTCCGGCAGTTCTTCACCAAGCTGGGTACGGGGGCCACCAGGAGGGGCACGCAGGGGGTCCCCAGGACCCTCCCTCATCTCTCTCTTGTCCCCAGGCATCACCCAGCTGCGCTTCAAGCCAGCCTATAACCCCTACACAGAACCCAGCATGGAGGTGTTCAGCTATCATGAGGGTGAGGGGGTCCTCAGGGGTTTGTGTGGGTTGCCCTATAAGGTAGGGGGGTCCTGGGGATCTGCATGGTCCCCCAAAGGAGCCTCAGGTTCTGCATATGCACCCAAAGAATGGGGGGGACACCCCATGGTCTGCATCAGCCTCCACAGAGAGGGCGGGAACTGAGGTGACTTTTTTGGGGTGGCAGCTAGCTTAGCTTCATTCTCTTCCCTATGGGCTGGGGGGCTTTGGGGTGCCCCTGTGGGTTGGGGGTCAGCCTGGCCTCAGTCTTTTCCCTGGGGGGTGGGCTTTGGGGTACCCCTACGGAGGGGCTGTCTCTGGGGTCCCAATATGGGGTGGCCTGGTCTCGCTCTGAGGTGGGGGTTCTCTGGGGTGCCCCATGAGCAGGGCCTCTGCCTCACTGCCATGGGGCGGGGGCCCCCACCTCACCCCCCAGGCCTGAAGAAGTGGGTTGAGGTGGGAAACTCAGGGGTCTTCCGCCCTGAGCTGTTGCTGCCTATGGGGCTTCCCGAGAACGTCTCCGTCATCGCCTGGGGGCTCTCACTGGAACGGTGAGTTGGGGGGGGGAGGGTAGCCAGGGACCCCGGTGTGGCGAGGGGGCCACCCCTGCTGATCTCCTTTTCTCCTACCCCAGCCCCACCATGATCAAGTATGGCATCAACAACATTCGGGAGCTGGTGGGACACCGCGTCAACCTGCAGATGGTCTATGACAGCCCCCTGTGCCGCCTGGACGCCTAGTGTCCCTCCTCCCCGGGGGGCTGCCCCCTCAGTAAAGCCCCCTTTGCCCCACTGGCTCCCTGTGTCTGTGCTGGGGCAGGGCCCGCGCCTGGGGCTGCGGTCAGGGGGGCGGGGGGGGGGGGGGGGTAATGGGGTGCCTGTGCCCACAGGCTGCCGGCCCCGCGGCCCCAACACCGCGCCGCCGGGGTGCCCGGCCCACGCCAGGGCGGCTACCCACTTTTCACCCGGCTTCCCCCGGCCGCTGACGGCGCCCCCCGCCCGGTGTGCCTCCGTCTTACTGTCCCCGGCGTCATGGCGGCTCCTTCTCCTCAGCGCCCGGACCAGCTCTTCCCGCTTTTTTCCACGCAGCTTTTCATTGGCTATTCTCCGGTGCAGGCGGGCGCCGATTGGCTGGTGTAGGTGCCTGTCACGTGCCAGACCTCGCCCACCGTGTCCCCTCAGGGCTGTGAGGGGGTTCTGGGTCTCGTCTGTCCCTGCTGGGCTCCGGCTGCCGCCGGTCCCCGGGCCCCGCTCCACAGCTGCCCCCCGGCTCCCCAGTGCCGGCGGTGGAAGCCCCCCTGGGACCAGCATTATTGCAGCCCAACGTGGGCCCTGAGGGCCCCAGCCTCTGAGAGCTGCCTGTCCCCCATGTCACGGAAGGAGGGTGAGGGCCCTGAGCCAGAGCCGGAGGCAGGTGACAGCCTGTTCTTTGCTGGCTTGGGCAGGGATGAGCCCCCCAGTGAGGACCCTGACAGGTAACACATTTTCCACCCTCTGTTACCTCACAATTTTAACCTAAAGTAGAGAAGAAAGCACATATGGGAGTGACAGCCCCCACAGGGGTGTCCAGGGTGACACATGCATCTGCTTGTCCACGGGCCACCACCTTCCTCAACGGGATCCCCAGCGTTTCCCAATTAATGTGATCGACCGAGCCAGCCCTGTGGGGTTCGTGCCCCTGATGTGATAGGGTGCTGTGTTTTGGCCGAGGACGGAGGCGCAGCCCATGGCTACCCAGCCCGGCACAGAAGCAGCACTGGATGGCCAGGCCTCCCGCTACTTCACATCGCTGGATGCCAGCATTGGGGGCCTGCAGCAGCGTGCACAGCAGCTGATCGACAAGGTGAACGACAGCCGCAAAGAGGACCACACCATGATGAGCAGCTTCAGGGAGAGCCTGCTGCTGAAGGTGGGGGACTGGGAGTGGCAGGGGGCCTGCAAGCGCAGGGGGAGCAGTGGGCAAGGAGATGCTGACGACTGATGCCAGCTCCTAGCTGCCGAGCAAGGCTGCACGGCCATGCGGTCTCTGCTTGACATGTTTAATTGCGTTATTCCGCCCGAATTAGTGGCAGGCTGGGGGGCAGTGAGACAAGGTGCCACGGGGAGGGAGCGTGGTGTAAGCAGCCTCTCATAGGGCGACTGGCGCCAGCTGCAGAGCCTGGTGTGCCGTATGCACCGGTGCTCACTGCTGTGGCGGGGGGAGTACCCCCAGCCCCTTTGGGGGTGGCCGCAGCTGCCTCCGGCCCCGCTTTGGGGAGCGGAGGGGACGCCAGTGGCTCCCCCATGCCTGTGCAGCCGCTGGCTGCCCTCGGTGTCCTCGCCTGGCTGCACACCACACCGGACTTTGCTCCCACCGGTGTCCCTGCAGCCGGGGTGGGCCACGTCGGCAGGGCGGGAGGGGGTGCTCCCGCAGGCCCATGTGCAGATGGCAGCCCAGCCTTGGCAGCTGCGGCCCATGGTGACCTGGTGCTCAGTGGCTACTGCGGCCGGCGCTTCGGCTACTGTGGGTGCAGCTGGCAGCAGCAGCAGCCAAGCCAGGCCGGGAGCTGTGCCAGCCTGGGACAGCCGCAGCTGCCATCAGCCCTCCAGGGGACAGCAGTCGGGCGCTGGCTGTGCCAGCAGCGCTGCCCACTCCTGCACCCTGGCAAGAGCCATTTCTCCACCCCCCACCCCAACCCCCCCGCCTTTCCCACCCCGGCGCGGCAGGTCTCTGGCCTGGCGGAGCAGCTGGAGGAGCAGCTCTTCCACCTCTACGGCCTCCACAACGAGCTGATCCAGGAGCGGCTGCAGGAGCTGGAGGAGGTGATGGAGCGGGTAGGGCAGGCTGAGACGGAGCTCCGGCAGGTCTGCCGCACCGTGGAGGCTGCCTACCGTGACCTCTGTCTGCAGCCCGAGACGTGAACAGGACCCCAAAGCTGCAAGGGCCTCCCCCAAATCCGCAGGACACCCCTGCGGAAGCCCACCTGCCTCGCAAGTGTGTGTGTTGCTGCTGCACCAAGGCAGCTGCGAGCAGCAAAAGGGGATTTTGGCCCAAAAGGGCTTTTCCATTGGTGTTAAGTGTTCAGGTTTGACATGAATAAAAAGGAAAAAACCCAAAGGCCAAATCCAGGGGGGGCTGATATGGCTCCACTGCCTGCTCACAGAGGCAAACCCTGCTGCGTGCTGGAGCAGGGCCCCCTCCTGGTGATGGAACTGTGTCCTGGAGGCTTAATTAACGCTGACGAGGCTGGCTGGCAGGCACAGGGTGGCTTTTCCACCATTTATTGGTGAGTGTCCGCGAGGACGGCAAAGGCACCAAGGCAGTTCGCTGGCCAAGAGGCTCTGCAGCAAAGCCCAGCACAACCAAGCTGCTGGGTCTCATCGGTGACACCGAGTCCCATCAGCAACTGTGGGGCGGTTTGGTGAGACATTGTTCCATTGGTGACACTAGGTCCCGTTGGTGACACCAAATCTGGTCATTGGTGCCATCTCCTCATGTCCTTTCCCCACGGGTGACATCCTGGCCCCGCTGGCAGCAGTGTAAGACCAGTCACGCCACAGAGCGTCGCAGCCACATGCCGTTGGTGTGGTGCCGGGTGCCGTGTCCCCCCCGTTAGCCCCGCGGTGCTGGTGGCTTGCCAGGGCTGAAGGACTGGATGCCGGTGATGGCTCGGCCCAGGATTAGCGCATGGATGTCATGGGTGCCTGTGGGCAAGCAAGCAAGCAGCTAGGTCTTGAGGGGTGCCTGGTGGCAGTGGCGGGATCCCATGTCCCCCCCCATACCGGCGTGGTGGTACCTTCATAGGTGTTGACGGCCTCCAGGTTCATCAGGTGCCGGATGACATGGTACTCATCGCACACGCCATTGCCCCCCAGCATATCCCGTGCCTCCCTGGCGATGGCCAGTGCCTTCCCACATGAGTTACGCTTCAGCATCGACACCATCTCAGGGGCCGCCCTGTGGGGACAGGGACGGTGACGCTGGCACCCTCGTGCCACCACCAGCAGCAGCTCCAGGTGTCCCCTCTGCCGTGGCTCCAGTTGTGGTACCCACCTTCCCTCGTCCTTGAGGCGGCCAAGGCGCAGGCAGGCCTGCAGCCCCAGGGCGATCTCTGTCACCATGTCCGCCAGCTTCTTCTGCACCAGCTGGTTGCGTGCCAGCGGACCCCCAAACTGGTTCCTGTGGCGGAGGGGAGGCTGTGAGGCAGGCAGGAACCCCCCTCCCTGCCCCAGGGGGGCACCATGCTGCCCCTGCATTACCTCTCGAGGACGTACTGCCGTGCCGTCTCCAGGCAGGCCTCGGCGGCACCCAGTGCACCCCAGGCGATGCCGTAACGGGCTTGGGTCAGGCAACCGAAGGGGCCCTAGGGTGAGTGGGCGTCACTGGGGTCCCCATCCAGCAGCAGGAGCCCCCGCCAGTGCCGCCCCCCTTGCTTACTGCCAAGCCAACAGCGTTGGGCAGGAGGTTTTCCTCTGGCACCTTTACGTCCTCCATCACGATCATGCCAGTGGCAGAGGCACGGAGCGAGAATTTGCCCTCGATTTTCGGGGTGCTGAGGCCGGGTGTCCCCCGCTCGATCAGGAACCCCCGCACCCGCCCATCCTCCTCGCACACTGCCCACACCACACACAGGTCGGCCACCGGCGCATTGGTGATCCTGGGGAGGGGGTCAGGGTGGGGGTCTGGGGGAGTCAGGGGTGTCCCCCATCCCCCTGGTGTGGGGCTCACCAGGTCTTGGTGCCCCGCAGCGTGTAGGTCTTGGTGCCAGGGTTGTAGCGCGCCCGCGTCTCCATGCGCCCCGGATCGCTCCCGTGGTTGGGCTCAGTCAGCCCGAAGCACCCCAGCAGCTCCCCCCGCGCTGGTGGGGGGCATCAGGGGGGGCCTTGGGACCCCCATGGCTCCCCTTGCCTGCCCCATGGCTGCCCCCACCTGCCCCATGGCCCACCCAGCCCAGGTCGCTCCTGTGGTTGGGCGCTGTCAGCAGCTCCCCCCATAGAAGGCAGTCAGGGGGACGCCATGCCCCCCCCTCCTGCCCTACAGACCCCCCCTGCCCCATAGACTCCTCTCCTGCCCCACAGCCCCCCATCCTTCCCCACAGACCACCCCACTTGACCCACAGCCCCCCCTTCCACCCCACAGTTCTCCCTCCTGTCCCACAGCCCCACCTCACTTGACCCACAGCCCCCCTCTCCTGCCTCGTAGCCCCCCCCCCCCGCCCAACAGTACCCCACTTGACCCACAGCCCCCTCCTGCCCCACAGCCCTCCCCACCATGTGCCCCCCGTGGGGGTCTCACCCAGGGGGGGCAGGAAGCGGTCCCGCTGGGCAGGGGTCCCGTAGGCCAGGATGGGGTACATGACAAGGGAGGACTGGACGCTCAGCACCGAGCGGTAGCTGCTGTCCACACGCTCCAGCTCCCGCGCCACCAGCCCGTAGCCCACTGCTGTGGTGCCTGCGCAGCCGTATCCTGGGGGGGGAGGGGGGCACCCATGGGCAACCCAGGGGCAGCGTCACCCATGGGCACCCATGGGCATGGTGTCACCCACAGCCACCCATGGACATCCCGGGACAGTGACACCCACGGACACCCCAGGACAGCGTCACCCATGGGTGCCCACGGACAGTGTCACCCATGGACACCCAGCCACACCCTGGGGACAGTGTCACCCCCAGACCCCCCAGGACAATGTCATCCCACAGACAGTGTCACCCCAGGGACACCCCTTTCCCCCCAGGATGGGGTCACCCACAGGCCCCCCCCAGCCCCCCAACTCCAGCGGGCCCAGCTCCAGCCCCCAACCATGAGAGGACCCTGCCCCACCCCCCCCAACACCCCAAGGGGAACCACTGACCCCCCCCAGCCCCTCCAAACCCTCCTCCTGCCCCTCGGGCACCCCAGCCCCTCCTCAGGGGTCCCAACACCCCCCATGGCCCTCCCCAATAACACCCTGGGGACCCCTGGCACCCGGCACCCACCCACTGCAGCCCCCCCAGCTCCCTCTACCAAGGACCCTATGGCCCCCGCAAAGACTTCCCCCACCCTCTGGGGGATTGTCCCAGCCCCCCCATTATTCCCCACTCACCTTTGATGGTGGGGCCCAGCATCCCCAGTTCCCCCAGCTCGGTCACGATCTCCCGGTCAAACACTGTGGCGGGGGGGCAGGGGGGGGGGGGGCACAGTGGGGTGTGAGTGTGGCCAAGCTGAGTGGGGGGCAGTGGGGACACCCCCTGGCTGGGGCTGGGGACTCCCCCCACCTCTGCCCCCAACCTTGGCCACCCAGGGAGGGAGCTCCAGGGGTGCTGGGGAGGATTAAGAGGTACAAGGGGAGAACTGGAGGGGCTGGGGGGATTAAGGGGTACAGAGGGGGTACTGGGGGATGCTGGGGGGGATTAAGGGGTACTGGGAGGTATTTTGGGGGTGCTGGGGGCATTTAGGTGGCACTGGAGAGGATTAAGGGGTAACAGGGTTGTTATAAGCAGGGTGCTGGGGGGAACTAAGGGGTATGGTACGGGGGGTATTGGAGGGGTCCTGGGTGTATTGGGGTGTACTGGGGGGCCTAAGGGGTACAGGGGTATTTGGGGGTGCTGGGGGGTTAAAGGCTACTGAGGTTATTGGGGGGCACTGGGGAGGATCAAGGGGTATTGGAGTATTTTGGGGGTGCTGTGGTGGATTATGGGGTGCATGTGGGTATTGGGGGGTGCTGTGGTGGATGAAGGGGTACAAGGGGGGTCCAGGGGGTGTCCTGGGAAGGATTAAGGGGTACTTGGAGGTTATCAGGGGGTGCTGGGGAGGTTTAAGGGGTACAGGGCTGTATTGGGGGGTGCTGGGGTGGATGAAGGGGTATGGGGGGTTATCAGGGGGCGCTAGGGAGGATTAAGGGGGTCCTGGGGAGGATTAAGGGGTACCGGTGGGATCCTGGGTGTATCTTAGCATGCTGGGGGCATCCCCGAGCCCCAGGGGATATTTGTTGGGGAGGGGGGTTACCTGGGTAACCAGTATGTGGGGGGGTCCAGGGGTCCCTGGGGTGTGGACACCAAGGGATGAGGGGGGGTGGCAGGGTTGGCGGGCCGGATGTTTTGGGGGGGGGGGGTGTCGGGGGGTACCCTCGTGCCGGTTGGCGTGCAGCACGCGGGGCAGCAGCCGCTCCTCGCAGTACTTGCGCAGGGCATCGCGCAGCAGCCGCTCCTCGGGCTCCAGCAGCGCCTCCAGCCCCAGCGGGTCCCGCCAGTCGAAGAGGGCTGGGGCTGGGGGGGGGGCACGGGGAGGGTCAGCACCAGCCCCGCGGCTGACCCACACCTGCGCACCCCCCAACAACTAGGGGGGGGGAGGGCGGCGCTGGGGATGGTCCCGGTCTCACTCACCCGGCGGAGAGGGAGCCGTGCCCCCCCAGCGGACGCTGCTCCGGGCCAGGCGCAGCAGCGGGGCGGCGAATCGCAGCGCCATGGGGAGTCTGGGAGGGGGGTGGGAGCTGATCCGGGGACCCTCAGAGCCCTCATGCCCCCACCCCCCCCCGGGCCTCCCCGGGGACCCCCCCCCACCCCCAGATTCCGGCCCCCCCCGCACCGTACGAGCTCAGCGGTGGCGAACGGACCCGGAGGAACCCTGGGCCGTGACGTCACGGAGGTGGGGCGGGGGCGTGGCGAAGGGGCGTGGCTTTAACCCGCGCCTGCCCGGGCTGCGTTCGGAGCTGGGGGGTGGGCGGGCGCTCCGAGCTGCGGAACCCGCCACCCAGGGAGGCCGGGGGGGGGTGTCCCCAAAACTGCGGCCGCGGCGCGATGACGTATGTCGTGTCGTCCCCCAGCCCCCCCTCCCGTCCCCACGGAGGCAGCCGGGGGTCGGTGCTGTACAGGCTTTATTGGCCCCCGGGGTCCCCCCGGCCCCGGCCCCCCTGCCCCGGGGGGGGACGTTTGCATAGCGAGAACGGGGGTGTGTGTGTGTGTGTGTGATGATGTCACGGGGAGGTTGGTGATGTCACCTGCTTTGGCTAGAAGTGATGTCAGCTGCTGTCATGTGACATCACTGCAGACCTGGAAAGCGTCAGCCCCATCCTGGTGACCTCACGGCAATGACATCACCACCTGGCACCGATCATTGCCCGCCCCCCCACCCCCCCCCACTGTCACCACAGCTGTGACATCACCATTCCCACACCTTCAATGGCACCTTAGCTGTGACGTCACCATTCCTGCACCTTTGGTTACATCAGAGCTGAGACAGCAGCACCCTGTTACATCAGAGCTGTGACGTCATGACTCTTACACCATCAGCAACACCGTAACTGTGACATTGTCAATCCCATGCCACCAGCTGTGACATCACTCTCCCTTCCCAAGGGCCAGTGCCACGGTGATGTCACTGCTCCCCATCCCCCCTGTGACATCAGAGCTGTGCCCTCTCCCCTTCCACCCCACCTGTGACATCACCGCTGTGATATCACAGGGTAACAGCTGGGGGCAAACAGGAGACTGGGAGGGTGAGAATGACACCCAGGGGGCACCTGTCCGATGACATCACACCGGGGGGGGTGTCACAGTATTAACCCTTTGCATACGCAGGGAGGTGCTGGGGGGGCTGCTAGCCACGTCCCTGGCCGAGGTGGGGCGGGGGGACCCTGCATGCCTGGGCCCCCCCCCTTATTTACAGCCGCGGGGTCTGGTGGGGGGGGGGGGGGGCGGTCGAGCTCAGCGCCCGGGAGGGTCCCCATCCCCGGGGGCTGCCCCAGGTCCCACCACCACGATGGGCACTGGCCCCCCACCCCCCCTCCGAGCTTGCTCATGCTCCTGCACCGGGCTGAGCGCCTTGGGGGGGCCCCGCGGGGGTCTCTCGGATTCCTCCCCCCCGTGGGGGGCTGTCTCAACGCCGGGGGGGCCCCCCAGCAGCAACGGCAGCTCCTGGCGGCCCAGGCGGCGGGTAGGGGGCGCGGGGGGGGGTCCCTCGGCCGGGCTCTCCCCGTCCCACTCGGCCAGGCTTTGTAGCGGCGGTTCGGCCGGGAAGTCCTTGCGGGCGGCCTCCAGGCCGTGCTTGCGGGGTGGGGGTCCCGTCCCCTTCTCAGGGGGGCCCCGGCGGGTCAGGCGGGGGGACTCGGCCGCTTTCGGGTGCAGCTTGGCGGGGAAGGCGGGCGGCGAGGCGGCGGGGGGGGGAGGGGGTGTGGGCCAGCGGCGAGAGGGGGATGCTGCCGGCCGACTTGCACCGGGCGGCCCGGTACTGGCGCTGCAGCTTCGGGGAGAGCCCTTGCAGCGAACTGGGCCGCAGGTGGGGCCCGGCCGGCGCCGGGGACGGCGGAGCGCTGGAGCCCGGAGAGCTGCTGGGCGGGGAGGCCCCTGCGGGGAACGAAGGTCAGGCCTGGCGGGGCCGAGCGAGGCCGAGGCAGCGGCCGCCCGGCCTCCCGCGTCCCTCCGCCGGCCCTCGCGGCTGCCGTAGCTCCGCCCCGCGGCCCCGCCCACCAGAGCAGCCCCGTTGCCTCGGCCCCGCCCATCCCATTGGCCTCGCCCCTTGGCCTTCGCCACGCTCCTTTCTCGTGACCACGCCCCCGTTGCCATAGCGGTGACCGTGTCCCCACCCCTTTCCCTTGTCCCCGCCCCTTCCCCTTGACCCCGCCCCCCGTTGCCATGGTGCCGCCTACCCGTCTCGGCGGCGCGCGGCGGGAGGGCGGGGTCCCGCGCGCGCGCGTGGGTAGGGGAGGCGGGCAGGCTGTCGGAGGAGGAGAGCGAGCGGCTCAGTGACGTCAGCGAGCGGCTCGTGTGCAGCAGCGAGGCCTGTCGGGCCAGGTGCCGGAAAAGCGCGCTGCGCCGCCTGCCGACCGGGAGGACCATCACCATGGGGGTCTGCACACACCGGGCCGCCCCCTGGGCCCCCCGCTCCCACGCAGTTCCCCCAGTTCCCCTCCAAGTCCCTGCCCAGTTTCCCCCTCAGTTCACCTCCCTGTTCCTCCCAGTTCCCCCCCAGTTCCCACAGCTCCCCTCCCAGTTCCCCTAGTTTCCTCCCAGTCCCCCTAGTTGCCCACCAGTTCCCTCCCAGTTCCCCCTTACTCCCACCTAGTTCCTCCCCCCTCGGTTGCCCCCGTTCCCTCCCAGTTCCCCCCCAGTTCCCCCAGTTCCTCCCCTAGTTCCCCCCCACACTCCCCCTAGTTCCCTCCCAGTTCCCCCCCCAGTCCCACACAGTTCCCCCTCCCAGTCCCCACCTCTCATGGCCGCCCCCGGCGCCACCCCGGCGGTTCCTTCGTGCCATCTTGGCCCGGGCACTGCGGCGCCGCGCAGGGCCCAGGCGGATCGACGTGTTCTCCAGTGGCGTCGTTGTCACCAGCACCTTCGTCCCGCTCTGCACACATCGCGTCACCGCCCCGCCCTGCCACGCCCTGCCCCACCCCACCCTGCCCCACACCTCCCCAGCCCACCCATGGCCCATGACCCCACTGTGACCTCCTGTTAACCCCATGACCCAGCTGTGACCTGTGACCCCCCATCAACTTCTGAGCTCTATGACCTTTTGAGCACAAGCCCCCTGTGGTCCCGTGACCCCTTGTGACCCCTGACCTTGAGGATGAGCTCGACGACCTCGGTGTGCACCAGCCCGTGGACAGGCTCCCCGTTGACGTGGGTGATGAGGTCACCGGCGCAGAGCCCCGCCTCCTGCGCTGGGCCCCCCTCCTCCACGTGCTGCACCCACAAGGCACCATTACCCACAATGCATCAGGGCTGCCATGCCCCAGCACCCCCCCCGTGTGCCCCCCGCCATGTCCCTCCGTGTCCCCATGTGACCCCTCAACCTACTGCATCCCCATGTAACTCCATGGCCCCATGTGACCCCCCAGCTGCCCATATCCCCATCACTCCATGACCCCCCACGTCCTCCCACAGCCCCGTCACACCCCAGCCCTCCATGTCCCCTCACATCTTCGCGTTACCCCCAGACCCCTTGTGTCCCCATGTCACCCTCCACGTCCCCCTCCATCCCTCCACATCCCCATGTCCCCCCACCACCACCACTCTGTGTCCCCATCTCACCCTGCAACCCCCATGTCCCCCCACATCTCATGTCCCTCCCTGCCGCCCCGTGTCCCCCCCACCCTGCTGACCCAGACTACATGGTGGACACTGTAGATGTCACTGTCCCCCAGGTAGACGCGGATGGCACGGAGGGTGAAGCCAAACTTCTTGCCAGGGCGGGGGATGGCAATGGGGGAGCGGGGGGCAGCCACTGCCGGGGCCAGCTCCCGGCCCGGGGACGAGTCCCGCGATGAGGGGTCCGAGGACAGTGACCGGGGGGACATGGGGCTGCCCAGGGGCGAGGAGCCAGGCGCCTCCCCTGCACGCCCAGCTGGCACCATGCGCACCCAGGGCCACAGGGACCCCCACCAGGGGACCCGTGTGACCAGGGACCTCCCCACCCACGTGACCCAGGGCGCCACCCAGGGGACCCAGAGGACCAGGCCCTCCCCCCCAAGGTATCCGGGTGACAGGGACCCCTGCCAGGGGACCCAGGGGTCCAGGGACCCCACCACCCAGGAGACCCAGGTGACCAGGGCCCCCCCCCCAAGGGACCCAGGTGATCGGGGGACCCACTGCCACCCCTTGCTGGCACCATGCTCACCAACCCGGGGACAGGGGCCCCCACCCAAGGGACCCGGGTGACCAGGCACCCCCCACCCATGGGGACCCAAGTGACCAGGGGACCTTCACACACAATGAACCCACGTGTCCAGGGACTCCCCACCCGAGGGACTCACATGACCAGGGACCCACCCTGCACTTGGGACCCAGGTGTTCACGGAGCCCCCTGCCACCCCTCACACTCAATCTTAGGGACCTGGACAGCAGGAGACCCCTACCACACCTGGGGACCCCTGCTGCTCACGGGGACCCAGGCACCCAGGCTGTCTACCAAGGTGAGGGGAGGTCCTGAGGGGATACTGGGGGCCTGGGGTGGGTTAGGGTCCCGGGAGGGGTCTGGGCTACTGAGGTTGGGTCTGGGGTCCTGGGGCAGGGGGGGCTATAGGTTCCCAGGGGGTCTGGGGTCCCGGAGGTGACACCCACCGCTGGGGATGATGACAGAGAGGGCGGTGGCCGACGCTGACTTGGTGACTTTCCCGGGGCCGCGGGGGCTGCGCTTGTCACCCCCGCCCTCGGGGGCCACCCCTGGGTGCCGTGGCCGCCGCAGACCCAGCTCAGCCCTGGCAGGGGGCAGCTCCCCAGCCCGCGGCACTCGCTCCCCTGGCGGGGTTAGGCACCGGCTGGTGAGACCCCAGCTCTGGGGGACACCCCCCCCCAGAAGACCCCAGCACCCAGCACTGACCTGGCTCCTCGCTGGCTCCATCTGTGGGTGCATCGCGGGGGGTGGGCCCATTGCGGGGGACTGGCCGCTCCTCGGGGGGGGGCCCGGGGCGCCCGGGTTCCAGCAGCGCTGAGAAGCGGCGACGGGCGCCCAGGGGGGGGCTCCCCTCACCCTCGGGGGGGGGGGCCCTCCGCTGCCGGTGGGCGCTTCCTGGGGGGAGGCAGGTGTTTGGGGGGGGATGTCTGACCACTACACCCCCCATCTAGGTACCCAGGCATCCAGGCAGACCCCGGGATGACACACCCCCCCCAGGGACGCAGTGGGTGCTCACAGCTCGGGTGAGGCCGTACGCCAGCTGCGGTCACGGGCAAAGCCGTCGCGTCGCCCCTCGTCACGCGGACGCCCCTTGGGTGCCTTCGGCTCCTGCTGCTGCTGCGAGAGCTGCTCCAGGCTGCTGTACACCTGCGCAGTGGCACCCAGCGGCACCCATGGACACCCACCGGCACCAAACAGCACCCACCGGCACCCACACCCTGCGTGTGTCTCCCCGTACCTCCTGCCCCCCCCTGCCTGGTCTCCCCTGTCCCCCCTCTCCCAGTCCCTGTGCCCCCCTGGACCCCTTGCGCCCTCCCAGACCCTCTGCCCCCCCCGCCCGGTCCTTGTCTGTCCCCCCTGGACACCCCCCCCCACCTTGCTGAAGCGGGGGGAGCACGATGAGAACTGCCGGATCTCCACAGGCTCATCCTCTGTCGTGTCCTCGTCCTCGTAGGAGGTGATGTGGGGGTAACGGTCCGAGCGTGCTGGGGGGGGCACGGGGGTCGGGGGGGGAGCACGGGGGGGGAGTCCCATAGGGTGACCCCCAGGGGTGAGGGACCTGTAGATTGGGTCCACTGCAGGGGGGGCTGTGGGGGGTCCCTGGGAGCACGAAGGGGGTAGAGGTTTCCCTGAGGGGGGTGTCTGGGGCTCGGGGGGGGGTGTCTGGGGGAGCAAGGGGGTGTCCCCTAAGAGGGGTCAGGCTGTCCTGGAGGGGTCCCGAGGTGTTCCAGGGAATGTGTCCCTTGGGAGGGGTCGTACGTGGTCCCGGGGGGTCCCTGGGGGAGGTTCATGTGGTGGTGTCAGGGTGGGGGTCCCAGAGGGGTCCCAAGGTGTTCCCGGGGGTGCCAGGTGGGGTGTCCCTTGGGGGGGCCTCCTGGGTGGTCCCAGGGTTGGTGTCCTGGAGGGGTTCCGAGGGGTTCCTGCGGGGGGTGCTGGGGGGGGAGGGGGGCGCCGAGGGGGGGGGGTCCAGGGGTCCCTCACTGTCGAAGTAGCTGGTGTCCTCCTCAGACTCCAGGTGCGGCACAAACTCGGCTTTCTGCCGCAGCAGCCCCGTCCAGTCCAGTGCCGCAAAGAAGCCGTGAGCCTTCACCTCCTGCGCCCCCCCTGCAGGGATGGGGAGGGGGTCAGAGGGGACAGCACCTGCGGGGGGGGCTGGGGGGTGGGGGGCGTCTCACCGGCCCCCAGGCGTCGCAGGGGGTCTGGCTGCAGGAGGCAGGAGATGAGGTGCTGGGCGTCGGGGGGCAGCGCCTCGTCCCCCTCTGGCCACAGGATCTCGTCTGGGGGGAGGACACAGACACGGAGGGGACACGAGGGGGCACGGGGGGACACGCGTGAGTGCAGGGACCCAGCTGCCAGCCCCATCACGGCCCTGTACGAGGGATGACCTGCCCTGTCCTCATGTCCCCAAGGTGACCTACTCCATCCCCCCATGTCCCCCTGCGTCCCCTGATCTGAGATGACCTGCTCTGTGTCCCACCCACCATGTCCCCCTCTGTTCCTCTGTGTCCCTATCCCCCTACCTGAGGTGTCCTGTCCTGCGTCCCCATGTCCCCCGTGTCTTCCTTGTGTCCCCATCCCAGAAATGTCCCCCCATGTCTCCCCCATGTCCCTGTCCCCACACCCAAGAAGTCCCTGTGTCCCCCACCATCTCCCCCTCTGTACCTGAGATGACCTGCCCCATGTCCCCATGTGTCCCCGTTTCCCCCGTGTCCTCGTTCCCCCTGTGTCCCCATCCCTGTACTCAAGATGACTTTCCCCATGTCCCCACGACCCCCCCATACCTAAAATGTCCTTTTTAGTGTCCCCCACCACGTGCCTCCACAGCCAAGATGACCTCCCTGTGTCCCCCCGTAGCCAAGAGGACCGCCCCTGTGTCCCCTCCATGTCCCTCCCGTAGTCAATATGTTCTCCCTGTGACCCCAACGTACCTGAGATGACCTCCCCTGTGTCCCCCACCATGTCTCCCCCCCATACCGGAGATGACCTGCCCCGTGTCCCCTCCACGTACCCGAGATGACCTCCCCTGTGTCCCCCACCGTGCACCCCACCGTATCCCCCTCCATACCCGAGATGACCTGCCCGAAGAGTTCCTCCGGGGTGTCCCCGAAGAAGGGGACACAGCCCACCAAGAACTCGTAGAGGACGATGCCCATGGCCCACCAGTCCACCGGCTTCCCGTAGCCCTGCCGCAGGATCACCTCGGGTGCGATGTACTCGGGAGTACCACACACCTGCGGGGAGGGGGCGTGTCAGCCACGCCCCACCACACCCCACCAGCCACGCCCAGCCACGCCCCACCAGCCTCACCCACCTGCTTGTCACGGAACTCCCGGGCGTCCTTCTCCATGTGGCCCTCGTAGAGGTTGGTGGTGAGGCTCATCAGCCCCATCTTGGAGAGCCCGAAGTCCGTCAGCTTCACGTGGCCCAGCGAGGTGATCAACAGGCTGCAGGGACCCGGGTGTCCGGTGGGGACCCAGGTGGACGGGACCCCCCCCGGGCCCCCCCTCGCTCCCCCCGTACTTGTCAGGCTTGAGGTCGCGGTGGACGATGCCGTAGTTGTGCAGGTACTCGAGGGCCAGGACAGTCTCGGCGAAGTAAAGCCGAGCCAGCTCCAGCGGCAGGGCCCCGATGTGCTTCAGCAGCGTGGCACAGTCCCCACCTTCCGGGGGACACGAGGGGACATGGGGGGACGTGGGAGGGATGTGGGAGGGACACAGGAGGAACACAGGGGAATACAGAGGGACACGGGGGGACATGGCAGGGACACAGAGGGACATGGGAGGGCAGGGGTGACACAGGAGGGACACAGAAGGGACACAAAGGGACATGGGGGGGACACAGAGGGACATGGGGGGGACACAGAAGGGCAGGGGGGGACACGGACACAGGAGAGCAGGGGTGACATGGGAGGGAGACAGGGGGATACGGAGGGACACAGGAGGGTACGGGGACACAGGAGGGACATGGGAGGGATGCAGGGACAAAGGGGGACACAGAAGGACAGGAGGGACATGGGGGAACGCAAGAGGGCAAGAGGGATGTAGGAGGGGCACAGAGGGACATGGGGGGACATGGGAGGAACATAGAGTGACAAAGGGGGACACAGGGTCATGGGAAAGCAGAGGGGACATGGAGGGACACGGGAGTGATGGGAGAGGGACACAAGCGGGACACGGGGGGGACCCAGCAGGGCACATCACAGCATCACCTGCCACCACCCAGCACGTCCCAGCAGGACACCAGGCGCTCACCCAGACATAAAGCACCATGCCAGGGTGTGAAAACACCCCAGTGTGACACAAACCACCCTGTCGTGACACAAACCACCCTGTCGTGACCCAGAACACCCCACACTGCACCACTCAGCCCTGTATCTCAATGCCCAGCTCCGTGTTGTGATACCTGGCCCCATATCATGACACACAGCCCTGTACTGTGATGCCCGGCTCCACATTGTACCATCTGGCACTGCACCACGATGCCCAGCCCATATCACAACACCGGCCTTCTATCACGATGCCTGTGCCTGTATTGTGGCACCTAGACCTGTATCGTGATGCCCAGACCCATACCACAACACCCAGCCCTCTATCATGATGCTCAGCTCTCTATCATGATGCCCAGACCCGTACTGTGATGCCCAGACCCATATCACAACACCCAGCCCTATACCACAACATCCAGCTCACTATCGTGATGTCCAGGCCTGTGTTGTGGCACTCAGACCTGTATTGCGATGCCCAGAGCCACACCAAAACGCCCAGCTCTCTATTGCAACACCCCACCACCTATCACAACACCACTCCATATTGTGACATGCATCCCTGTATCGCGACACCCCGTCGGCCCACCTTCAACGTACTCCATGACCATGCAGAGGTGGCGGCGGGTCTGGAAGGAGCAGAACATGCTCACGACGAAGGGGTTCTCAGCGAAGGTGAGGATGTCGCGCTCCACGAATGCCTGCTCCACCTGGTTGCGCAGCAGCAGGTTCTGCTTGTTGATCTTCTTCATGGCGAAGCGCTGGCGCGTGGCCGTGTGCCGCACCAGGTACACCGCCCTGCCAGCACAGCTGCATGTCACGCTGTGCCGCGGACCCCCCACGGGGACGTCCCCCACCCAGGGACCCCGTCCCCGCCAGGGACCCTGGGGTCCACAGCTGCTCACCCGTAGGCACCGTTGCTGATGAGTTTGATGGTCTCAAAGTCGCCTTCACCCGGTGGCTTCTTGGCTCTGGGGACGGTGCTGCGGCCCTGGGGGGACACAGGGACATGGGGGAACACGGGGCGACGCAGGGAGGGGTGCAGGGACCCTGGCCCAGCCCCCACCTCAGCCCCCTCCTCGAGATCCGGCGTGTTGCTCCCGCCACTGTCGGGCTCCTCCAGGTGCACCACATCTGTGGGGACATGGGGTGTCACACATGTGCGGGGACACGGGGTGCCACACATGTGCACCCCCAGTGCATGGCATGCATGCACCCGCCATGCACACTCCCACACCCCTGCACATCCCCCGTGAGCAAGCTCCATGTGACCCATGCAGGCACCCCCCTTGCACGCTCCCGCACGCACATGCATGCCTCTTGCGTGCTCTCACACACATGTGCAGACCCCATACCACCCCGTGCCCACACCCTCCCGTGCAAGGCCTCATGCATACACGCTCCCACATGCACATGCATGCCCCTTGCACACATGTGCCTGCCCCTTGCGCACTCCCACACACATGTACCTGCCCCTTGCATGCTCCCACACACGTGTGCAGACCCCACACACCCTCCATGCACACATCCTCCCATACAAAGACCCACATGTGCATGCTCCAACACATGTGCGTGCCCCTTGCACGCTCCCATACGTGAGTGCATGCCCCTACAGGTGTGTGCAAATCCCATGCCCGCCCTGTGGCCACTCGCACACGCATATACCGGGGAAGGGGTCCCGTGCCAGCCCCAGCTGGCCGATGATGTAGCGGGGGATGTCGGCCTTTAGCAGCCCCTCGCGGGCCTGGCCCTCCGCTGCTGCCAGCAGCTGGTAGAACTCGGCTGGGTCGAATTCCTGTGCCGACACGCCCCGGCACGCATGTGCAGGGGGGACACGCATCGTCACACGTGTGCACGCAGGGACACGCGCCACCATGGTGCAATGCTCCAGCAGACAGCGGGGTGGGGGGGGACACATGTGCGGGTGCGCATAGGTCTGCACATGCATGAGAGCATGTTCGAGAGTGTGAGCGCATGTGTGTGCACGCACACGTGTGCACTAGGACACGCATGCACACGTGTGTTTGAGCCCAAATACATGCCTGTACCAACGTACAGAGCATGTGGGTGAGCACACGTGCCTGCGTGCGCTGTCATGGGCAGGGGCACACGCGTGTGCCCCACTGTGTGTCGTCATGTCGTCGTCCCCGTCCCCCGTCCCGTCCCCCCCCCGCCCCGGTCCCCCCACCCCCTCTTTGTCTCGGTGGTCCCCAGGATGCGCTATTGCCGTGGCACTGCCCCGGGCAACATGGCTGTCACCATGGCAACAACAGCCCTGCTTCCTCATTGGCTGTGTGCAGGGATTGGCCAGGGCGTTGTCAGGGTGACCGGAAGGGCTTCGTCTGATTGGACAGTTGGGATGGTGCAAAATGGGATGGGGGGGGATGCTGGGGGCGCTGCACAGGGCCGGATGCCTGGGTGCCCGGGGGAGGGGGTCCCAGGGGGACTCACCAGGCACTCCAGCAGCCGGGCGGGGCGGGAGATGATGATGAGGAGCTTCTTCACCAGCTGGGTGATGAAGGCCACCTCCTCTGACTCTGAGCGCTCATAGGCCTAGGGGGATGTTGAAGGGACGGGGGTCAGGGGTTCCCCAGGGGACTTACATGGGGTTGTGGGGAATCCCTTGCACACTGGGGGGTCCCCTTGGGTCTCATTGGATTCAGCAGGGTCCCACTGGGTCCCTGGGGGGTCCTGTTGGGTCCCAATGGGTGCCCTTGGGTGCTGAGGGCTCCCATTGGGTGCTGTATGGCCCTGGTGGGCCCCCATTTGGTGTCGAGGGTGCCATCGGGCCCCATCGGGACCTACTGGGTGTTGCTGGGACCCATTGGGTGCCATTGGGACTGTTAGGTCCCTTGGGTCCCTGTTGGGTGTCACTGAGCCTCTCTGGGCTCCACTGGGTACCATTGGGTACCACTGGGTCTTGTTGGGCCCTGTTGGGTCCCATTGGGTCCTGTTGGAACCTGCTGGGTGCCATTGGGTCCCACTGGGTCCTGTTGGCCCCTGTTGGGTGCCATTGGGTCCTGTTGGACCCTGCTGGGTGCCATTGGGTTCCACTGGGCCCTTTTGGGTGCCCTTGGGTCCCATTGGGTCCCGTTGGGTCCCATTGGGTGCCTGTTGAGTCCTGTTGGGGGCCCTGGGGTCCCATTGGGTCCCGTTGGGTGCTATGGCTCACATCCTGCAGCAGGCGCTCCATGTTCTCTTGCAGCTCATAGAAGTAGCCAGCGGTGATGAGGCCGTGCCGGGCCTTGGCCAAGCAGTCACGTGCCAGCTCGACCAGCTGGTGCTGAATGAAGCTGAGGGCGCCATCAGCCAGCGGCGTCCCCCCGGGGCCACAGCCCCGCACGAACTCCTCCAGCCGCTCCTCCATCTGTGCCGTCGCCTGCGGGACCCGAGATTGGCTGCCTACAGCTCCCGACACCCCCACAGACCCCCTAAGGTCCCCCCAAGACCCCAAACCCTCTCCAGTGCCCCACAACCACCCCAGAGCTGTCACTCCTCCCCTCCAGCACCCTCAGAGCCCCCCTGATCCCTTATAGATAACACGCGCCCCTCAAGGCACCCATAACCATACCAGGACCCCCCCCAGACCCTATATCCTCCAGCACCCATTAGCTGCCTGACACCCCCCCAGAGCTGTTCCACAACGCCCCAACCCCTATAGCCACCCCCCAAGCCTCCCCCAAGACCCCATGTCTGCCCCCAGCTCCCCACATTGCCCCCAGCCCCACCCACCCCCCCAGCCCTACCTTGGGGAACCGCTCCTTGTAGACATGGTTCATCATCACGATCTCGTTGTCGTGGGATGAGGGTGAGCGCCCGGGACTGTGAGGGGAGGGCACTGATGGCACCCAGGAGACCCACAGTGCTTCTCCCCCAGCGTTCCCCCCACCGCTGGCACCTGTGTGACCCCCAGCATTCCTCCATGGCAGCCCGACAGTGTCCCCATCCCACCTCCTTGATGTCCCATGGCCAGAGTGTCCCTGCCATCCTGATGTCCCCCACCCCATGGCACCCTCGTGGTCCCCCCCGGCTCTGGGACACCCCAGATTCATGGTGTCCCCACCCCTACAGTGCCCCCAAAGCCCTGCCCCCCCCCCCAGCCCTAAGGTGTCCCCAAAGCCTTGGTGTGCCTTGGTCCAACTCCATGGTGACCCCCATCCTCCTGGCGCCCCAATTCCCCCACGGGACCCCCAAACCCCTGATCCACCCCCAGGCAATTGGGGTCTCCAGCCCCGCTGCAGAGTCCCAGCCCTACCTGAGGCTGCGGGAGCGGGGCCGCGGGGTCGGCCCCCCCCGGGCCCCCCCATCCTCCTCGGCCAGGCTCTCGGAGCTGCCGAAGTGGCGGGAGAGGAAGCGCAGCTCCTCCGGCGTTGGCTGCGCCGGCAGCTGGTGCAGGCGCTCCTGCGACGAGCACGAGGACTGCGCGCCCGCGTCACCCCTCCGACCCCGCGGACCCCTGCCACCCCCAGGGACCCCCCCCCCTGCACCCTGCCAGGACCCATCGCCACCCACAGCAACCCAATGACCCCCATGGACCCCTCACGGACCCCCCACCAGTGGACCACCCCCACCAGGACCTACTGCCACCCACAGTGACCTGCTGAACCCCATGGACCCACCATAAACACCTCCGGACCCCCAGGGGACCCCCCCAAAGACCTATAGCCACCCACAGTAGCCACTGACCCCCATGGACACCCGCTCATGACACCCCATGGGGACCACTGGCCACCCACTGACCCCGCCCCACACATACCCCCATCCGTGGGACCCACATCTAACCCCACAACCAGCCAGCTAGACCCCTGACCACCACCCACAGCGACCACCCCCTCAGCCACCTCCCCACCATGGGAGGGGGGGGCACCTATGTGTGTCCCCTGGAGATGGGGGGTGGGCTCTGAGACCCCCGACTCACCGAGACGGTGGAGCTGGGGGTGTTGGTGCCATAGCCAGAGGAAGGCAGCGAGGCCAGTGACCATCGGCGCCCATCAGCACTGTGGTGGGGGGAGCACAGGGTGTCAGGGGTCCCAGGCACCTGGATAACCCCCCCATCACCACCCATCCCTGTGGGTGCCCCCCCAGGCCGTGTGAGCCCCCTTACCGGCGGGAGGAGGCAAAGGAGAAGTGGGCTGGGTTGCTGGGCGAGAAGTTGCGGGGACTGTCCAGGGGGCTGCTGCCTGTGAGGGGTGGGGGGAAACACCGGGGGGGGACACACACAACATGGGGGTGACATCACCTCCACCCCACCCTGACACCCCCACCCTGCCAGACCCCACCCACACCAGGGCTAAATGGATGTCACCCACTCACACCCCCCCAGGGGAAAAGGGGGGACTCCAGGGGCTGGAGGGGGGTTTTATGGGTTGGGGGGGGGGGGGGCTATAGGTACCAGGGAGGCGGGGGGGCAACTGGGCCTGGGGAGGGCCTATGAGTCCCTGGGGGGGTCTCCATGTGTGTCTGGGGGGGAGGGGGTCTTGCGGCCTGAGAGGGGCAATGGGTCCCTTGGGGGGGGTGACAGCAGTTTGGGCGGGGCCTTGCAGGAGGGGGCCTATGGATCCCTGGGTGCTTACAGGCACCTTTGGGGGTCTCGGGGGGGATTTGGGGGGTCCCATGGCCTTGGGAGGGGATTTGGGACAGTGGGGGAAATTTGGGACGGGGGGCTGGGGGGCACCGGGGGCGATGCATGTCTCACCGATATGTCCAGGCAGAGGTGAGTGGGGTCGCGGGAGGGTGGGGGAGGTGCTGGTCAGGATCAGGCTCTTCCGGTTGCTTGTGCGGCAGCTGGGGGGGTCATGGGGGTCATGGGAGAGGGGCTGGAACCCCACCCCCCCAACGCATGTCCTCGCACCCAAATGCTCTTACCACACTTAAAGGTACTCCCGGGGGGGCACTCATAGCCCCCCCCCCTCCCCCCAAAGTGGGTGCAGGGATGGGAGGGGGCAGGGGGACTCTGTCCATGGTGGGGGAACATGGGGCTGGGCATGGAGGATGAAAGGGGAGGATGAGGAAGGAGGGCTGGGGATGAAGGAGGATGGAGGAGATGAAGGGTGAGGATGAAGATGAGAGGACAAGGATGAAGGAGTGATGAGGATGAGGACGGGGGGGATGAGGATGAAGATGGAGGGGGATGAAGGCTGGGGATGAGGCTGGAGGGGGGATGAGGATGAAGATGGAGGAGGATGAAGGCTTGGGATGAGGATGGAGGGGGGATGAGGATGAAGATGGAGGGGGATGAAGGCCGGGGATGAGGATGGAGGGGGGATGAGGATGAAGATGGAGGAGGATGAAGGCTTGGGATGAGGCTGGAGGGAGGATGAGGATGAAGATGGAGGGGGATGAAGGCTGGGGATGAGGCTGGAGGGGGGATGAGGATGAAGATGGAGGGGGATGAAGGCCGGGGATGAGGATGGAGGGGGGATAAGGAAGAAGATGGAGGGGGATGAAGGCTGGGGATGAGGCTGGAGGGGGGATGAGGATGAAGATGGAGGGGGATGAAGGCTGGGGATGAGGATGGAGGGGGGATGAGGATGAAGATGGAGGGGGATGAAGGCTGGGGATGAGGATGGAGGGGGGATGTCTGGGTAAGGAGGACAGGGAAGGAACGGAGGCCGACGATGAGGATGGTGCGGGGAGGAAGGCCACGGCCACGGTTACCTCTTGGTACGGCGGAACATGCTGCTGCCCACCAGGATCGGCATCGGGGGTGGGGGGGGGGCGAGAGCCGGGGGGAGCCGGGGGCTCCGGGGCGGCGGCGGCGCCTCGGCAGGGGGGGGGGAGGGGGGGGGGGAGAGGAACACGGCGGCGGCGGCTGCAATGGGCGGGGCCGGGGCGGGGCCGGGGCGGGGCCGGGGGGCAAGAGGGGGGGGGCGCGGGGGGGTCCTCACCTGCTGCTTTTCCGAGGTAGCGGCAGCTCCTTCTGCAAAACAGGGCAGGGGGTGGGGGGCGGCACGGACTCCCCCCCAACCCCCCGGCGGCAGCGCCCCCCGGGCCTTGGGGGCAAGACAGGTGCTGGCTCCATCCCCCCCCCCCCGCTCATGTCTGATGCCCCCCCAGATCCGGCTGCCCCGGACACCCCCGGCCCTGCAGCACCCCCCCGCCCGGCCCTGCCCTGTGCACCCCCTCCCCGGTACCGACCCCCGCCCCAGTACCGACATCCCCTCCCCCGAGTTACCGACAGTCCCCCCGGCACCGACGCGTTCCCCCCGGTACCGATTTCCCACCCCCGCTACCTGCAGCCGCCGGCGGCGAATCACACCCGAATCATCCATGGCGCTGCCGGTGCGGGGGGGGTCCTCCCCCCCCCGCCCCCCGCGCCCCCGGTGCCCGCAGCCCCCCCCCCCTCAGCCGCCCGCCGCCATCCTCCGCCGTGCGGGACCCCCGGGAACGCCCCGCCCCCAGCCCCGCCCCGCCCCGCCCTGCCGGGGGGACCCAAGCGTCCGGGGGGTGGGAGCATGGGGGGGGGGAGCAGGGGGGGGCGGCCGGCCCCACCCCGGGGGGGTTTAACCCCTGCGGTGCTGCGACCCCACCCCCGCCTCTGTCCGTGGTGCTGAACCGGCCGCACTCGCGGCCGCCGCAGTCCCCCCACCAACAGGAAGGGGGGGGGTCAACCCTCCCCCCCCCGTGTCCGCGTCCCCCCCCGTGTCCGCCCCCCCTCCCCCAATAATTTCAGGGCAATACCGCAGCGCTCCCCCCGCCACGAGCCCCTCCCGCATCATGAGTGACATCATGGCACCGCAACACCATAAAAACGTGGCCAAAAGAGGAAGGAGGGGTGCTCGGGGCCCCCCAGTGCCCCCCCTGCGCCCCCCCCCCCCGGATTAGACCCCTAATCCCCCGGGATTGAGGTCACGGCCAGTTCCAGGCGCCTGGCCAGGACTGATTAACGCAGGGGTGCATGACACGGGCTGGACACCTGGGTTTGCTTCCATCTCGGGGGGGGGGGGGGGGGGGGGCACGGCATGAACATGGGGGGGGGTCACAACACCCACTCCCCCCGAGCCAGGGAGCTCCAAGTACCCCCTGCCCCAAACTGCAGCACAGCAGGGCCTGTGCACCGCCCCCCCCCCACCCCACAGACCCTCCAACAGCTACAGGCACCCCCTGCCCCCCCTTCAATGTGACACACCCCCCCCCAAATGTACAGGTGGAATAAATCGCCCCCCCCCCCCAAAACAACAAAAAAAGGGGATTTGGGGTTTTTTAACCAATCTTTGTTAAAAAATACACACTTGCTTTATTGGGGGGGTGGGTGTGTCTGTTTGGGGGGCTGTCACAGCTCGGCCAGGGAACGCAGGCTGCGCTCGTGGAAGAAGCGGTGGGGGGGGCGCACGGGGGGCACACGTTTGAAGTAGGAGAGCACCGAGGGGGGGGCCGCAGGGTCCTCATCGGGATCCTCGTCAGCCCTGGGGCAGGGGGTGGTGGAGGTCAGGGACACCGAGGGGGAGGCATGGAGGACCCAGAAGTCTGGGTGGGGGTCTTGCCCCCCCCACCCCTGAAGGGCAAGGACCCCTGTGCCCCCCCCCCCCCATTGCATGGGTATGCTCCCCCCAGCCCAATCCCCTCCATCGCACAGACAGGCCCCCCCCATTGCACAGGTTTTTGCCCCTCTCAGCCCTGCCGTGCCCCCCACAGGACCCCCCCGAAGACCCCCCCCTTGGCACAGACAAGACCCCACACCGCCCATTACACAGGCCTGTGCCCCCCCAGGCCCCCCACGGCACAGACAGGACCCTCCATGCCCCTGCCATGCCCTCTGCATTACACAGGCCTGTGCCCCCCCCCAGACACCAATGCCCCCCCCATTACACAGCCCTGTGCCCCCCCAGGCCCCCCATGGCACAGACAGAACCCCCTTGTGTCCCCCTCCTCATTTACACCAGTCCCCTTTGCCCCCCCACTCAGGAGCAGCCCAAGCCCCCTGATAAAATCATGCTGGGATCCCCCCAAGCCACAGCAGCCCCCTCCAGCTGCCCACCCCCCCCAGTACCCCCCTGTGCCCCCGACACGCACCACTTGACGGGGACCCCCCTGCGCTGCAGCAGCTCCCGCGCCGTCCCCCAGCTGAAGCGCACGAACTGGGGGAACCCAAAGACGGGCTCCAGGTTCCGCTGCAGCCACTCCTTCGTCTTGGGGTCTGGGGGGGCCATGAGGGGTGCCCAGACACTGGGGTATCCCCCCGCAGCAGGCCACAACCCCCCCTGGGCCCCCCCTCCCCCATTTTGCTACTCCTACCATTGGGGTACCCTGAGCCATAGTCCCGGTCGATGTCCCCCAAATCCTCCACGAACTTCCAGTGCTTCACAGCATGGTCACGGGCAACCTGGGGGGGCAGAGAAATTAGCGGGGGGAGCATATTGGGGAGGGGGGGCTGAAAGCCCTCCCTCCCCATTAAATTTGAACGTTATTTGGTGTGGGGCAAGGCGAGGGGGCAGATGTGGGGCGCAGGGGGTGTTGGTGCTCTGGGCGGTGTTGGTGTTTGGAGTGGGGGGGATGCGGGGGGGGGGTCGTGCTGGGGGGGGGTCATGCCCACCTTGGCGCAGATGCTGGCGGCGCTGACGATGGGGAAGAGCCCGTCAGCTTTGGGGCGCACGGTCACCGCCAGCCCCGGGAATCGCTGCCGCAGCTTCGCCTCATACTTCTCCGCCGGCCCCACTGTGTCCACAAACACCTGGGGGTGCCCCAGGACCGCCCCCCCCCGCCAAAAATCACCCCTGCCCCCCTCCAAAATCACCCCCCAGCTGATCCATCCTGACCCACCCCCCAGCACCACAAAACCCCCAGAAAAGGTCCTCAACCCTCCTAAAACTTCCCCTGGGCCCTGACCCCTCCTCCCCAGACCCCCCTCAGATCAGCCTGGACCCCCCCAGCACCCCCAAAACAATCCCAGACTCCCCCTGTACCCCAAAGCACCCCAAATTCACCCAAAACCAAGCCAGAACCGCCCTCCAGATCCCCAACTCCCCCCCAAACGGCTCCAGCCCTGTAAGTGAAACTAAAGCAGGGGTGGGGAGAAAGAGGGGATTTGGCCGGACCCCCCCCCAGCACCCCAAAACAACCCCAGACTCCCCCCTGCAGCCCCAAAACACCCCATATCAAGCACGGGGGGTGAAGAAAGAAGTGGTTTGGACTCAACTCAGGGTGCCCCCCCAACTCCCCCTCCCCACACCTGCACCTCCCCACCCCCAGGGTCCCACCAAACCCACCTCGGCCACCTGCACCCCAGAGTCCAGTGCGAACTGGATGAGGCCCACGGCCGTGTCATGCGACAGCTCATTCAGGTTGTATTTAGCTCTGGGGGGGTGTCACAGGGTGGGCATCACCCCTCAGCACCCCAAACTGGGGGGGAGGCGTGTGGCAAGAAACGGAGACTGCATGAACCAGGCTCAGAGGCACCAAAGGTGCTGGGGGCGGGAGGCAGGGGGGGGCCCACATTGGTCTGAGGGACACTGGGGGTCCTGGGGGGTGTTGCAGTGCTACTGTGTGGGGGCAGAGGTGTGGGCAGGGGGTTTGGAGGGGGATGGGGAGTTTGGGGGGCCTTGGGGGGCTTGGGGGGGGCTTGACCACTGCTGCACGCAGGCAGAGATATGGGTAGGGGGCTTGGGGGTACCTAGGGGGTTTGGGGGGGCATGGGGGGGCTCTAGGGGGGCTCACCGCTGCTGCATGCAGGCAGAGATGTGGTCGGGAGGCAGCACGTGCAGGGCCCACCCCAGGATGTCGCTCGCTGCCTCCAGCAGCGCAAACCGCTGCTCGCGCTCCCCCTCTGACAGCGTCTTCGAGTCTGGAGGGGGGGGGCAACCGGGGTGAGGGGTCCCCTTCACCACCTCCTACCTCCACCATAGACCCCTCCACCCCCCCGGCCCCCCCACCTCCCCCCCAGCACCCCCACCCCCCCACCTCCCCCCAGCACCCCACCGACTCCAGGCCCCCCAACCTCCCCCACGCCTCAACCCCACCCCTGGGACCACCAAGACCCCCCTCCCGGCCCCCCCACCTGCCACCCCCAGCGCTTCCAGTTCCTCCAGTTTCTCCACGGGGCAGTAGCAGATCCCATAAACCATCGGCCCTGCGTGGCGTAGGGGGAGAAAGAGGGGGGTAAGCCCGGGGCGAGGGGGAAGACCCCCCCACACACACCCTGGGGCCCCCCAACTCGGTCTCACCCAGCACCGGCCCTCTCCCCGCTTCGTCCACGCCGAGGGCGCAGGGGAGGCGGCTGCAGGGGGGGGGCACGGCCGAGCCGAACCGCCCCGCGCCCGCCGGGTCCTGCTCCAGACGCGCCAGCGCCATCGCCGGGAGGGGGGGGGTGTGGCGGGGGCGTGGCCCCGCACAGCCCCCCTGGGAGATGTAGGCGGGAAGGGCACTCCCCCAGCCCCCACCCCGGGAGGTCCCCGGTGGCTGGTGAGGGGGGTCCCTGGGTGAGGGGTGGCGGTCGTGTCAGCCCTGAACAGGGGGCGGGGGGGGAAGCCGGAAAACCGCCGCCCCCCCCCCCCCCCCCCCATGTCCGGGAAGTGCCGCCCCGAGGCGGGAGGTGCCGGGCAGCGCGGGAGGGGGTTCCCGGAACGGCCCCGCCTGCCCATATATGGGCATGGTTGCGTCAGCAGGGGAAAGCCCCGGTACCGCCTCCTTCCGCTGACGTAGGTGCCCGCGGGGTGGGGGGTGGGGGTCCCATGGGGTGAGGCGGGACACGCGGGGTGGGGGGTGGGGTACACCTACCACCCCCCATAACACACAGCACCATGCGACTAATTATCACAATAATTATTATTATTAAATACAAACGTACAAAAATTAAACAGCCACAAAAAAAAGTGCCCCACCCCCCACCAAAGCCGCCCCCCCCCCCCCCGGACACGGGGGGTCCTGTAAACTTCACGGGGGGAGGGGGAAGGGGTGTCCCCCCCCCCAGTATACTCCCCTTGGGGTGTGCAGCACAGGGACTCAATCCCCCTAAAATGAGCCCCCACCCCCCAGGGAATACCCAAGTTGTGGGGGTGGAGGGGGGTGTGTTTGACCCTGCGCTCCCCCCCTCACCCCCAGACCCAGGGGGGTCCCCAGGCCCAGCTGGGGGGCACTGGTGAAGGGCCAGGCCCCGTTTGGGGGCATCCAGTTGGTCCCACAGGTCCCGTTCCTGCAGGCCCTGGGGGGCCCTGACCCCCCCCCGGGGGGGCCCCAGCCGGGGAGGGGGGGGCCTGATCCTGCAGGTCCCTTCAGGCTTGTCTGTTTGGGGGGGGTGGGGAGTACTCCAGGGGTCCCTCACCCTCACCGGTCCTTTTAGGGTTCTCCATTTGGGTGTCCCCAGTTTCTTCAGGTCCATGGTGGGGGTCCCTCAGGTGCCCCACCCTCCTAGAACAGTGGAGGTCCACGTCCAGGGGGGTCTCTGTAGGGGTCCCCCCCGAAGCCATGGGCCTCATCCAGCACGGTCCCATGCAGCATCCCGGGTCTGTGGTCCCCATCCCGCTGGGGCCACCAGGTCCAGGGGGTCCCAATGGGGTATCCACGAGGGTCCCCCCAAAGCCACGGTCCTCATCCACATTCCACTGCCCCGTGTCCATACCAGGGGTCCCATGGGGCATCCACGGGGGTCTCCCTGAAGCAATGGTCCTCATCCATGTTCTACTGCCCCACGTCCATACTGGGGGTCCTGTCAGGGTTTCTACGGGGGTCTCGGTGGGGTGTCCAGAGGGGTCCCCCTGAAGCCACAGTTCTCATCCATGTTCCACTGCCCTGTGTCCATTCCGGGAGTCCCGATGGGGTGTCCACGGGGGTCCCCCCGAAGCCATGGTCGTGTCCGTGCTGGGGGTCCTGTCCGGCGGTCCACAGGGGTGCCCCCCCCGAGTCCCATTCCACATCCCCATCACTGTACCAGTGGGGGTCCCCACCGTGGGCGGGAGGAGCCCAGACACCCCGGACGTCGCCCCCCAGCCCATTCCCCATGGGGGGGGACTTCAGAAGCCGAGGGCCGCGCCGGGGGGCAGGGGGCAGCCAGAGCCGGCGTGGTCGCGCACGGAGCCGCGCAGCCGGCGGACCTGGGCGCGGAGCCCGGCTGCCGTTGCCGCCAGTGCCGCGTTCTGGGCGCGGAGCCCCCGGACGCGCTGCTCCAACCGGGCGATGCGTTCCAGCTTCCTCCGCCGGCACCGGCTGGCTGCCAGCCGGTTCCTGAGCCGTCGCCGCTCCGCTTGCAGCCGCTCCGGGGACTCCGGAGCCGGTTCCGTGGCTTCAGCCTCCGGTGCCACACCGGGGATCCCCGGGAAGGGGGTCCCCCCGCCGGCCGCCAGCCCCGCTGGCTCCGGTAGCGCCACGTTGGGGGGCCCCGGTTGGTGTAGCTCGTCCAGCGCCTGCGTGAAGCTGCCGGTGAAACCGTCGCGTTCCCCTGGCACCGGGTAGAAGAAGCTGCCGGTACCGGTGCCTCCACCGAAAAAGCTGCCGTCGGGGCAAGGCGGCGGTTTGAGCCCACGGAAAGGCTCCGGGGGGGTCCCCGGGGGTAGTGCCCCCGGGAGCGCCCCGTAATCGGGCTCGGGCCGGCAGAAGCCACCCGGGAACGGCGCGGGGCGGTAAAACGAAGGCTCCATCCGCGCACACATGCGGCCGCAAAGGGAACCGGGGCGGATAGCGGCGGCGGGACTCGAACCCACGGCCTCCCCGCCGCGCCGCCCGCCCGCCTTATACCCACCCGGGGCGGAAGCGCGGCCCCATTGGTGGCGGCGCCCGCCGGGCCACGCCCCCTCTCCGGGCCACGCCCCCGCGCGGGAAGGGGCGGGGCCGGCGTGGGGGTGTAACGGCGAGGGGGGAACGACGAGCGGGACACGGGGGGGGGGCGGGGGGGGCACAGAGCGGTGTGCATGTGGCACAGGCGTGTGCATGGGCGGGGTTTGGGAGGGCACACACGTGTGAGCAGGGCCTTGGCTGTGTCCTGGTGCACACGCGTGTGATCAAGGCCCTGGTCGTGTCTCAGTGCACATGCGTGTGAGCGGGGCCCTGGTCGTGTCTCAGTGCACACGTGTGTGAGCAGGGCCCTGGTCATGTCCTGGTGCACACGCGTGTGAGCAGGGCCCCGGTCATGTCTCAGTGCACACGTGTGTGAGCGGGGCCCTGGTCATGTCCTGGTGCACACGCGTGTGAGCAGGGCCCTGGTCGTGTCTCAGTGCACACGTGTGTGAGCAGGGCCCTGGTCATGTCCTGGTGCACACGCGTGTGAGCAGGGCCCTGGTCGTGTCCCAGTGCACACGTGTGTGAGCAGGGCCCTGGTCGTGTCCGGGTGCACATGCATGTGAGCAGGGCCCTGGTCGTGTCTCAGTGCACACATGTGTGAGCAGGGCCCTGGTCATGTCCTGATGCACACATGTGTGAGTGGGGCCCTGGTCATGCCTCAGTGCACACGTGTGTGAGCAGGCCCTTGGTCATGTCTCAGTGCACACGTGTGTGAGCAGGGCCCTGGTCACGTCTCAGTGCACACGCGTGTGATCAAGGCCCTGGTCATGTCCTGGTACACACGCGTGTGAGCAGGGCCCTGTTCATGTCTCAGTGCACACGCGTGTGAGCAGGGCCTTGGCTGTGTCCTGGTGCACACGCGTGTGATCAAGGCCCTGGTCGTTTCTCAGTGCACATGCGTGTGAGCAGGGCCCTGGTCATGTCCTGGTGCACACGTGTGTGAGCAGGCCCTTGGTCATGTCCTGATGCACACATGTGTGAGTGAGGCCCTGGTCATGCCTCAGTGCACACGTGTGTGAGCAGGCCCTTGGTCATGTCCTGGTGCACACGCGTGTGAGCAGGGCCTCGATCATGTCTCAGTGCACATGCGTGTGAGCAGGGCCCTGGTCATGTCTCAGTGCACACGCGTGTGATCAAGGCCCTGGTCATGTCCTGGTACACACGCGTGTGAGCAGGGCCCTGTTCATGTCTCAGTGCACACGCGTGTGAGCAGGGCCTTGGCTGTGTCCTGGTGCACACGCGTGTGATCAAGGCCCTGGTCGTGTCTCAGTGCACACACGTGTGAGCGGGGCCCCGGTCATGTCCTGGTGCACACGTGTGTGATCAAGGCCCTGGTCATGTCCTGGTGCACACGTGTGTGAGTGGGGCCCTGGTCGCGTCTCAGTGCACACGCGTGTGAGCAGGGCCTTGGCTGTGTCCTGGTGCACACGCGTGTGAGCAGGCCCTTGGTCATGTCCTGATGCACACATGTGTGAGCGGGGCCCTGGTCATGTCTCAGTGCACACGCGTGTGAGCATGGCCCTGGTCATGTCCTGGTGCACTCGTGTGTGAGCAGGGCCCTGGTCATGTCCTGGCGCACATGCGTGTGAGTGGGGCCCTGGTCGCGTCTCAGTGCACACGCATGTGAGCAGGGCCTTGGCTATGTCCTGGTGCACACGCGTGTGATCCAGGCCCTGGTCGTGTCTCAGTGCACACGTGTGTGGGCAGGGCCTTGGCGGTGTCCTGGTGCACACGCGTGTGATCAAGGCCCTGGTCATGTCTCAATGCACATGCGTGTGAGCAGGGCCCTGGTCATGTCCTGGTGCACACGTGTGTGAGCAGGCCCTTGGTCATGTCCTGATGCACACATGTGTGAGCGGGGCCCTGGTCATGTCTCAGTGCACACGTGTGTGAGCAGGACCCTGGTCATGTCTCAGTGCACACGCATGATAAGCACAGGCCTGGTTGTGTCCTGGTGCACACGCATGTGAGCACAGACCCCAGCACACGTCTGTGTGAACACATGTGAGCACAGCCCCCGGTCACATCCTGGTGCACACGCGTGTGAGCATGGGCCCCAACCTGTGTCCAGGTGCACACACGCGATCCCAGCCCGCACCAGGGTGGGACACAGGGCACACGTGTGTCCCATGGTCCCAGGGCTGTGTGCGCAGGCTCACACGGTGCCCACGCGTGTCACCTGCCACTCTGCAGGTGCCCAGACGCCTGCGTCCAGTCCCCAGCCCTGAGTCACCAGCGGCACCACCTGACTCACTTCCCGTGTCCCGGCATCGCACGCCTGGGCTGAGCACACGGGACCCCCCAGCCCCCCGAGCCGGGGTCCCCTGGGGACACAGCAGGCTTGGGGGGAGGTGGCCCACAACACACCGGCCTTGAGGGGGGGGGGGGGGCGGGGGGGTCACCCAGGCGTTCGGGCGGGGTGGACGCGGGTTAAAACGTGGCGTGTCTCAGCCTGCCGGGGCGGGGCAGGGACGCACACACGTGTGGATGCATGAAGGCACGTGTGTGGGGGGGGAAACTGGCAACACGGGATGTGCCCCCCCCTCCCCGCCAGGCCCTGTCCCAGCCCCATGCTAATACCCCACACTGGTGGCACTGGGGGTTTTCCCGGAGAGGACGGGGACAAGGGGGACCCAGGCGCCCACACCTCCCCTGGCCCCCTGCATCGCCCCCTCCCCCAGGGACTCGCATGTCTCCTTCCCCCCACCGCAGTTTAGGGGATTTTGGGCCAATCTTGATTTTCCCTCCGAAGTTCTCCTTCCCCATGAGTCAGGCCTGGGCAGACCCCCGCGGACCCAGGTGTCTGCCACCCCCCCTCTATCCCCCACCCCGGGAAACCGAGGCGAGGGGGGGGGGTGGGGGGTGGGGGTGTGTGTTACAAAGCCCAGATGCCTGGGTGCCCCCCGCGCTGAGCCCTCCCCCTGCCAGGAAGTGGCAGGAGCAGGAAGCTGGGGGGGGGAGGGGCGGGAGGGGGGGGAATTTGGGAAGGGGGGCACGTCTTACCCAGACACTGGAGTCCTTCAGCTGATGGGGTTGGTCCTGGGGGGCTGGGGGGGGCTCCTAGGGCATGGGGAGGTCCCAGGTGTGTGTCCCCCCCCTCCGGCATCTTGCACTTGGTGTCACTCTGGGTGCTCCAACGTCTTCAACTGCCACCGGGCTTTCAGTGGGGGGGGGGGGCACCTGTGGGGGGACCCAGATATATGGGGTCAGACCCTCTGTGTGCCCCCATCCCCAGGGGACCCAGGGCCCATGACTCCCCCATTCCCAGGGGACTCAGACCCTGCCCCCCCCCCCCCCCATTCCCAGGGGACCCAGGCCCTGCCCCCATCCCCCCGTCCCCAGGCACCTGGGTCACCCCTCCACTAACTACGATTCAGGGGGGTACTGGGACCAACTGGTGAGGGTGACCATGTGCTGAGCGTGGGGCGGAATGAAGCTTGGGGGGGTCAAGGGTTCGGTGAGTCCATTGGGGAACCCGAGGCCCCCTGGGGGTGGGAATTTCCCAGCATGCCCTGGGCCTGGATGCCTGGGTTCTCACTGGTGGCAACAGCCAGGGACAAGGGGGACACTGGGAATAAGGGGGTGGGAGCACTGGGACTGGGCTGGGAGCACTGGGGGAGGTGCCCCTGGGGCTGTACTGGGAGCACTGGGGGGGTGGTGTCCCTGGGCCACACTGGGAGCACTGGGGGGGGGGGGTGTGTGTCCCTGGGCCACACTGGGAGCACTGGGGGGTGTGTGTGTGTCCCTGGGCCACACTGGGAGCACTGGGGGGGGGGGTGGGGGGGTGTCCCTGGGCCACACTGGGAGCACTAGGATGTCCCCTGGCTTGCTCTAGGGGGTCCCCGGGGCCGCACTGGGAGCACTGGGGGGTCCCCTGGCTTGCACTACGGGGTCCCTGGGCCGCACTGGGAGCACTGGGGGGTCCCCGGGGCCGCACTGGGAGCACTAGGGGGGTCCCCGGGGCCGCACTAGGGGATCCCCGAGGCCACACTGGGAGCACTGAGGGGTCCCCCCGGGACTCCCCCCAACCCGGAACCGGAAGTGCCGCCGCAGGGGCAGAGCCGCCGGGGGGCGCTGTTGCCGTGGCGCTACCGTTAACCCCCTTCCTCCCCCCCAGCCGGTGACGCAACCGGAGTCACCGAGTTCGTCGCTGACGTCAGCGAAGGCGGCGCCGCCAATCCCGCCCCGCGGGCGGCACGGCCCAGCCTGACCCAGCCCCGACCCGCCCGGCCCCCCCGCACCTGGCGGCTGCCGGGCCCCGGCGGGCGGAGGGGCTGGGCCGGGCCGGGCCAGACGGGCGGGGCCGCGCGGTGACGCGGCGCTGAGACAGCGGCGGGGCCGAAGGGAGAGCGGGAGCGCGGCCCCAAGATGGCGGCGGGGTGGGGCCGGAAAGGGGCGGGGCCATGGGGGCGGCCGCGGTGGACGAGACTCTGTGGCCCTGGAGGACCGTTATCAAGATGGCGGCGGCGCGTGACCGGAAGAGGCGGTGTCAGGTGCGGCCGCTCTGGATACGTCTCTGTTAGCTCTGGAGGACCGTGTCCAACATGGCGGCGGGGGCGGGGGCGGCGGGGGGCGTGGCCCCAGGTGCGGCCGCTCTGGGCGCGGCTCAGTGCCCCTGGCGGACCGGCCCTGCGATGGCGGCTATGGCGGCGGGGCGGGACGCGTGCGGGGCGCTGCTCACCTGGGTAAGGGGGGGCCGAGACCGTGTGACCCCCCCCGGGACCCTGTGACCACCCCTCCCCATGTCCTACGAGCCCCCCCCGGGCCCCGTGACCCTCCCAAAACCCGGTGACCCCCTCGTGACCCCCCTCAACCCCCGTGACTCCCCCAGAGCCCTGTGGCGCTCCCAAAACCCAGTGACCCCCCACGGCACCCCCAAGGGCCTGTGACCCCCCCCATGCCCCGTGACCCCCCCTTCTGCCCCATGACCCCCACAGCACCCAGTGACCCACTCCCGGGACCCCATGATACCCCTTCATGCCCTGTGACCCCCCCCAAAACCCAGTGACCCCTCCCGGCGCCATTTGCCTCCTATAAATGTGGGGGTGATTAACGGGGGGGAGTAGGCAGCTGGGGGCGTCATTGCTGGGGGGGGCTGTTGAGGGTAAAAGGGGGTCCCTGCCCCCCCCCCCAGTGATTTGGGAGGGCTTGTGCAGGTTTGTCTGTGGGAATGGGGGGTACTAGGGGCGGGGGGGGCCAGACACAAGTTGCCTATTCTCAACCTTGAGCAGCCCAAGGGCGGCTGTTGGGTTGTGGGTTTTTTTTGGGGGGGGGGGGTCATGCCTTGACCACCACCCCACTTGATACCCCCCCCCCCAGCTGCAGACCTTTGCCCCCCCGTCACCTTGCACGTCCCCCCAGGATCTGGCCAGCGGGGTGGCCCTCGCCCATGTCCTGCATAGCATGTGAGTCGGGGGGGGGCACACGCTGCCCCCCTACCTTGGGGACACACCCTGGGAGGGGGGGCAGTGGGAAAGGGGGGGGGCACACCTGATTTTCCCCCCACCCCCCCCAGCGATGCTTCGTGGTTCAACGAGACGTGGCTGGGTCGGATCCGGAACGATGCTGAGGATAACTGGCGGCTGAAGGTGGGGGGGCACACCAGTTTTGGGGGGGGGTGCGCTTTGTAGATGGGGAGCTGGAGGATTTGGAGGTGTTGGCTTGTGGGGGGGATGTTGCAATTTGGGGGGCATGACAGGGTTGATTGTGAGACCTGGTTTGGGGGTGTGAGTTGTGGAGACCTTGAGGTAGTGTGACAGCAGTGGGGGAGTGTTTTGGTGGGGGGGGGATTTTGGGGGTCTCGGGGAATTCTGGGGGTTGGGGGTGGCTCCCAGCTTTCCCCCCACACACAGGTGAGCAACCTGCGGAAGGTGCTGCAGAGTGTCCTGGAGTACTGGCAGGATGTGAGTTTGGGGGTGTACGGGGGTTCCAGGCCTCCAGGACCCCCATTTTGGGGGGGGGGGGGTGTCCCCCTGGGAGGGGGCTGACCTCTGATTTTCCCCCTCCAGGTACTGGGTCAGGCTGTGGCAGATCAACACGTGCCCGATGTGGCTCTGGCAGCCCAGCATGCTGACCCAGAGCAACTGGGTAAACTGGTGCGACTGGTGCTGGGCTGTGCCGTGAGCTGCGAAAGGCGGGAAGGTGGGTGTCAGGCTGGCGTGGGCAGGGGGGTCCAGCCTTGAAATGCCCCCCTGATCCCCCCTAACCTTCCCCCCCGGCTTCCCCCTCTTTACAGAGCACATCCAACGCATCATGACGCTGGAGGAGTCGGTGCAGCATGTGGTGATGACGGCCATCCAGGAGGTGGAGGGGCTGCTGGGGGTCTCGAGGGGGGGGGGGCTTGGGGGTCCTGGGAGGGCTTGGGGGGGGCATTCAGGGGGGCTGAGTGTGGCCAGTGGAGTCTGTGGAAGGGTTTTGGGGATGCTGGGGATTTTGGGGAGGCCCTGGGGGTTTGGGGGGAGCTGGAAATTCTGCCCCCCCCCCCCCCCCCCCAGTGCCTGACCCCCAGTTTATAATTAATTTTATCCCGCAGCTTTTGGATAAGGAGCCCATGGAGACGATGGCAGTGGAGACATACGGGAACTTTGACACGCAGGTGGGGGGGGCAGGGGGGCAGATTGAAGGGGGGCTGGGTGAAGGGGGTGGGGAGGCAAAGCCAGGCTGGGGGGGGGGGCCAGCTCTGGTGGCAGCACTTGGCTGGGGGGGGGGTGGTACACAGAGCCCTGAGGCTGGGGTTTGGTGGGGGGTATCAAGGTGGGACTGGGGGGGGTGGGAGGGTTTGGGGGGTGTCAGGGTGGGGCGAGGGGGTTTGGGGGTTGTCAGTGTTGGAGGGGGTGTTGGGGGTGTCTGGGTGCCCCCCCTGCCCCAGCACTAACCCCCCTCCCATTTCCCCCCCCCAGTCGCGGCGCTATTACTTCCTGAGTGAGGAGCCCGAGGAGGTCGGGGGGCCACAGCAGCGCTGCCTTGAGCTGGAGCAGCAGGTGGGGGGGCCCTCACGTCCTGCTCCCCGCCCCTCCTAGAGTTCCCAGGGCTAGATGGAGGGCACCCAACGCAGTAACGCTGAGCGGGAGGAGATTCTTTGCTGTCTTGTGTGAGGGTTGGGTACTCGGACCCACAAAACCCCCCAGACCCATGGGAACTTCCCAGACCCATGAAGACCCCCCCCAGGGAGGGAAGCACAGGTGCTGGTGTGCCCTGGCAGACCCCTCGGTGCCACGGGGCAGGTGGCAGTGCTGCTGGAGGAGAAGGGCGCATTGGCAGAGGAGAACCGGGCGCTGCGGGAGGAGACGTCGCAGCTGGAAGCTGCTGCTGCCGGTGCCACCGCCAAGAAGCTGCTGCTGCTGCAGACACGAGTGGAGCAGCTGCAGGAGGAGAATTACCGGTAGGACCGGGGTGCTGAGGGTCCTGAGCCGGGAGGGGGGGAGGGTCCTGTGGCCACGGGGGTCCTTTTGGACGGGTCTTGCTCTGATTTTGGGGGGTGCTCCCTGATCCTTGGGTGCGTTGCCCTGATTTTGGGGGGCGTTGCTCTGATTTTCAAGCTGTGTTTTGCTGTGGAGAGAATAAAACCGGGGGGGAAGGGGTATGGTGTACCCCTGTGCTGTGGGGGGCTGACGGTGATGTTGGGGGGACCCCCCACAGGCTGGAGAGCGGGAAGGAGGAGCTGCAGGCACGCTGCAGCCAGCTGGAGCAGGAGGCACGGGGGCTGCAGGCGCGGGCGGAGGAGCTGAGCGGCCTGGCCGGGGAAGCCCGAGCTCTGCGCGACGAGATGGATGTGCTGCGGTGAGGGGGCGGGGGGGCGGGATGCCGGGGTACCCCCAGCGCGGGGGGAGCCCCACATCCCGGCCTGAGTGGCGGGTGTCGGCGGCAGGGCGTCGTCGGCCCGCGCGGGGCGGCTGGAGGCGGCGGTGGCGGCGTACCGGGGCCGTGCGGCGGCGGCGGGGGACCTGCGGCGCTGGCTGCGGGCGCTGGAGGAGCGTCATGCCGGGCAGCTGCGCCGGGCCGCCGTGCTGCAGCAGCAGCTGGGCCGCGCGCAGGCCGGGTGCGCGCAGCTGGAGGCGGCCCGCAGGCAGGTGGGCGGGGCTGGGGGAGGGACGGGGCGGGGCTGAGGTGCTGGGGCAGGGATGGAGGGGCGGGGCTAATGTCCTGGGGCAGGAACAGGGCGGGGCTAAGGGAGGGATGGGGCGGGGCTGAGGGGATGGGCAGGACTAAGGTGCTGGGACAAGGATGGAGGGGCGGGGCTAAGGTGCTGGGGCAGGAACAGGGCGGGGCTAACGGGATGGGCAGGACTAGTGCTGGGACAAGGATGGAGGGGCGGGGCTAAGGTGCTGGGGCAGGAACAGGGCGGGGCTAAGGGAGGGATGGGGCGGGGCTGAGGGGATGGGCAGGACTAGTGCTGGGACAAGGATGGAGGGGCGGGGCTAAGGTGCTGGGGCAGGAACAGGGCGGGGCTAACGGGATGGGTAGGACTGAGGTGCTGGGACAAGGATGGAGGGGCGGGGCTAAGGTGCTGGGGCAGGAACAGGGCGGGGCTAAGGGAGGGATGGGGCGGGGCTGAGGGGATGGGCAGGACTGAGGTGCTGGGGCAGGGATGGAGGGGCGGGGCTAAGGTGCTGGGGCAGGAAGAGGGCGGGGCTATCGGGATGGGCAGGACTAGTGCTGGGGTAGGGATGGAGGGGCGGGGCTATGTGCAGACCCTAATGCAACAGAGGTGGGGGCGTGGCCTGGGATTCAGGGGCGTGGCCATGCCAATAGGCCCTTCCCTACGGGGGCGGGGGGGCATCATGCATTAAGGGTGTGACCTACAGGAAATATGTAAAGATGGGGGAGGGGGGGCGTGTCCCTTGGTAGGGGGGTCCCAGGGGTGGGGCCATGGGCTGAGGGGGTGTGGTCAGCCGTGGCCCCGCCCAGGTGGAGGAGCTGAGCGGGCAGCAGGCAGAGGCAGCGCTGCGGGCAGAGAAATGGCAGCTGGAGTTCCAGAACCTGCAGGAGAAGTTCGAGGCGCTGAACAAGGAGAAGGAGGTGGGGAGTTGTTTGAGTGTCCCCCCCCCTTCCCCAGACGCCTGGGTTCCCCTGATGATACCCCCCCCCCCCCAACAGCGGCTGCTGGAAGAGCGGGATGCCCTGCGCGAGGCCAACGAGGAGCTGCGCTGCGCTCAGGTGCAGCAGAGCTGCCTGCGCCAAGCGGGTGAGTGAGGGACCCGCGGGGAGGGGGGGGGGACGTGGGACCTGTGGGGGGCGGTGAGGGACCCCCTGGGGGCGTGACAGACCTAACCGGCAGGGAGGGACGGCGCTGAGCACAAGCCTTACACGAGACACTAGAGATTCTCTGGTTGGGGCAGCGGCTTTGAGCAGGGGGGAACCAGGGTTGGGGGGGGGTTGGGGACACACACTGCTGTCCCCGGGGAGGGGGTGCAATGGGGGTCCCCAGGGTGCAATCTGGGGGTGTCATCTCCTGCCACTCCCCTCCCCAACCGGCTTTCCCCCCCTCCCCCCCAGATGCGGTGCTGGAGAAGGGTGCAGCCCCAGCAGGAAATTTGGCAGCTGAAATCCTCCCTGCAGAGCTGAGGTGGGTGCAGGAGGGGCTCCCCAGCTTTGGGGTACCCCGTAGCCACCCCCCCTAGACCCCCTCACCCTCCCAGGGAGACGGTGGCATGGCTGCGGCGGGAGAACCGGCGGCTGCAGGCGCAGGAGGTGATGCTGCGACGTCAGCGGGACCAGCTCCAGCGGCGGCTGCGTGACACCGACCAGCAAAGGTGGGGGCCTGAGGGGGGGTCACAGTGTCCCACCTACCACACCAGACCCCCCCCTCATCCTTGACATACCCCCCTCACCGCAGGCTGGAGGCCACGGGGATGGCAGAGGTGCGGACAGTGCAGGGGGACCCCCAGGAGGAGGTAAGTGGGGTGGGAAAAGGGGGGGGGGGCTCCCATTTCACTGGGGGGATTCTGATATTCTGGGAGGGGTCCGTATTTGGGGGCAGGTGAGGTTTGAGGGTGCACGGCATGAGTCCCCTCAGGTTTGGGGGGGATGCTGCAGTTTGGTGGGCAGGTGCTCCACAGCTTTTGGGGCCCCCCCTCACCCCTCATTTCCCCCCCCCCCCCAGTTGTTGCTGCTGGAGGACACACTGGAGGAGCTGTGAGTGCGTGTGGGGGGCAGCCTGGACCCCCCGGGGGGGTGGGGGGGCAGGGCAGCCTGTCCCCATGTCCCCAACCTGTGTGTGCCCCCCCCCAACCCCCCCCCCAGGGAGGAGCTTCCCGAGGCAGGGGCAGAGCTGCAAGGGGATGAGGAGCTGGAGTCACCGAGAAACACTGGTGGTACGGAGGGGTCGGTGGGGGGGGGGTCGTTGGGGGGGTCGCGGAGCTGTGCTGTGCCTCAGTTTCCCCCAGGAAAGCTGTGTGTTGGCGGGGGGGGGGGGGGGGCAGGTGTGGTCCCCCCTGGGGGAAAGGGGCTGGTTTGGTTGACCCTCCCTTCACCTTGACTTTGTTTTGGTGCCCCCCCCTGCCCCCCCCTCTGTTTGTGCCCCTGCCCAGGGTCGCGGTGCCAGAGGGAGGAGGCCATGCATGTTCTGGAGCAGCGCTGCCATCGGCGTGTCGGGGGGGCCTACATGGTGCGGGGCTGGGGACCCTCCCCCGGGCTGGCCTGGGGGCACTTCAGGGACCCTCAGGGTTGTTTTGGGGAGTTGGGGGGGTTCAGGGGCTCCCCAGAAATATCACACCTGTACTGGGGTGGGGGGGAGGCACTGGGACCCCCTAGACATCCCCTGGGTTGTGGTTTTTTTTTGGGGGGGGGGGGTGGGGGGTTGGGGACCCTTGGGGCATTTCTGGGTGCTGGGCTGGGGGGGCCACCTCTTTGGGGGGATCTCGGGGGGGGCCTCCCCGGGTGTTTTCTTGGCTGGGGAGGAGCCCTGAGGAATCTGGGGGGATGCTGGGACACCACCCCCGAGGGTTGTTTAATGGGGCAGAGGGTCTGGAGCTGGGGGGGGGCATCACCCCAGGAGGGGGCTTCTCGGTGTCGGAGGTCCCATGCTGTCACCCTGCCCCCCCCAGGCACTGGAGCCGAAGCCCCCCAACCCCGCCACAGCCTCCATCCTCCACAGTCTCCGGAACCAGCTGCAGGAGAAGGATTCCCTGATCCGGCACTTGGAGGTGAGAGGGGGGGCTGGGTGGGGGCCTTGAGGGTGGTCCTGGGGGGTCTCTGACTCCAGCTCCCCCCCTGTGCCCCCCCCACAGAACGACTACGAGCGGAGCCGGGCGCAGCGGGAGAGGGAGGAGCGGCTGCTTGTCACCGCCTGGTACAACATGGTGAGTGATGGGGGGGTACCGAGACCCCTGGGGGGGGCACAGAGACCCTCGGGTGGGCCATGTGTACCCCCTGGGGGGGCACATACCCCCGGGGGAGGTGTAAATATTTCTTAGGGGGGTGCAGAGACCTCACGATGGAGTAGTTATTTACAGGGGGGCTGTAAACTGGGGGGGGGGGGGCAGTGTTGAGAGCCTGGTGCTGGGGGTCTCCATGGGCTCCCCGCCCCCTCCACCAGCACTGTGGGTTTGGGGGGGGTCTGACACTCAGTCTGTGCCCCCCCCAGGGCCTGGCACTCCAGCAGCAGACCAGCGAGGGGGGTGGGCTGCGGGCTCCCCACCCCGGGGCTCAGTCCTTCCTGGCCCAGCAGCGCTTGGCCACAGCCACCCGCCGCGCCCGGCCCCCCCATGGCCGCCCCCCCAACCGCTGAGCGGGGGGGTCCTGGGGGGGGTCCCCCCCTTTCTGGGCTGGTCCCATTTTAGACACTACAGGCTCGGTGTAGCCCCCCACCCTTTGGGGGGGACCGGGCCCTGCACCCCTCTTAAAGGGGGCTTTTAGCACTTCTATTTTTCTACCCCTTTTCTGTGGGGTGGGGGGTCCTGCACCCCCGCCCCCCCACCCCCCCCCCTAAAAAAATCCTTTCAATAAAGCCACAAGACTCAGGGCTGGGGGTTTATTTCAAGTGGCAATTCTTGGGGGGCTCGTATAGGGTTGAGCCGCGGTGGGGGAACGTGTGTTTGGGGGGGTCCGTCTGTCCGTCCCCCTTAGACCACGTCATCTTTGCTGGGGTGCGGGATCCAGCGGTCGTGGGGGCTGCTGCCCCCCCCTGGGATGTCCCCCAGGAGAATGGCTGTGTCCCCCCCCAGGCTGTCCCCATCCCCTGGGGTGGGCTCGGGGCCAAGCCCCGCTTCGGAGCCAACGCTGTTCTTGCGGCGCAGCAGAGAGAAGCGTCGGGCAAAGGTGCCCGGGGGAGAGCGTGGGGGGGGCTCCAGGGTGACCCCAATTTCCTCCAGTGGCTGGAACTGCATCTCCTCCTTGGCCAGCCTGGGGGACACCGGGGTCACTCTCAGTGCCCCCCTCCAGATCTCAGGGTCACCCCCAGCCCCCTCTGGACTGGCTTTGGGAGTGTCCCAGGCTGGACCCTGGGGTCCCTGCGTGGTTTTGGGGACACCGGGGAGGTCTTGGGGTGGCTGGAGGGGGTCTGGGGGTAGTTTGGGGGTTGGTGGGGGTGCCTGGGGCAGGATGCTGTTTTGGGGGACCCCAGGGGGTTGGTGGGGGTCCCGAGGGACCCTTCTGGTAGGTTTGGGGGGCTTCAGGGGCTGAGGTGGGGGATTCCTGGGAAGGGGGGAGATGCCAGGGCAGGGGGCTGCTGGGGTCCCAGAGTGCTGGGGACGTTCCAGGGTCAGGGGGTCCTGGGTGCTGGGGATCCCAGGTTGGGGGATCCCGGGGTGCTGGAGGTGGGGGAGTGGGTGGGTTCCTGGGCACTGGGGGTCCCAGTGCGGGGGGGGTCCCAGTGTGCCGGGGGTGCCAGGGTCCTGGGGCAGGGGGTTCCCACTGTGGGGGAGTCCCATTGTGGGAGGGTCCCAGGGTGCTGGGGGTCCCGGAGCAGGGGCGTCCCAGGGTGCTGGGGTCCTGGGGTGGGGGGGTCCCAGGGTGGAGGGTCCCGTCCCCACTCACGCCACGTCGAAGGCCGAGCCGCGGAAGGGGGGCTGGCGCAGTGGGGCGGCCGCAGCCGTGTAGGGGGCGCGGGGGCTGGCGCTGTCCCAGTATCGGTCCCGCTCCAGCGCCGGAACCTCCCCGTACAGCTCGTCCACCGCCAGCATCGACACCTGTGGGACAGACATCAGGGTGTCCCGTTCCCCCCCCCCGCGCCGCCCGGGACCCCCCCCCCCCGCCACCCCCCTGGTGCCCAGCGGGACGGGGGTACCTGGAAGTTGCGGTCGATGAGCGTGTTGGTCTCGAAGTCATCGTCATCCTCCCCGAAGGGGTTGATGAGCTGCTCCGCCACCTGCGGTGGGGCCACTGTGTCCCCAGGGCCACCGCCTGTCCCCCGGCGTCACCCCCTGCCCTGTCGCTCCCCCCTCACCTTGAGCCACCCCACGTAGAAGAAGAACTGGAGGAGGGTGAAGATGGGGACCCCCAGGTCCAGCTCGTGTCCCGCATAGCCCTGGGCCGGGTCCAGGAACTGCCGCCCGATCAGGCAAGTGACAAAGAAGGTGTAGACAGCGATGGTCACCACCTGTGACGGGGGGACAACACCCGCGTGGCCCTCCATGACCCAGAGCACTGACCCCCAGGGCCCTCCGGCCCTCTCCATGTCCCGCCACGTCCCTTCACATCCCTCCATCTCCATCCAGGCTCCTCCATGTTCCCCTGGGCCCCTGTGTCCCTCCTTCCCTGGCCGTGTCCCCAGATGTCCCCCCATGTCCCGTGGTGACCCTCCATCCCCATCCAGGTCCCATCCCCCCGCCCCCGTGTCCCTCCATCCCTGGCCGTGTCCCCTGGTGACCCTCCGGCCCCTCCAGATTCCCCTGTCCCCATGCCCCCATGTCCCTCCACCCCTCTGGGTGTCCCCAGAGGTCCCCCCATCCCTATCCCCCTGTGTCCCCCCCCACGTCCCTCCATCCCCATCCAGGTCCCCGCCATGTCCCTCCACCTCTGTCCACGTCCCCCCCTCCCTGTCCCCCTGTGCCCCTCCATCCTCACCCAGACCTCTATCCCTCCTCTTCCCCCCCGCCCCCCCCTCCCTGTCCCTCCTCCCAGTGCTCCCAGTGCCCACCTGGGTGTACACCAGTGGGACGCTGATCCAGTCGTAGTGGAAGAGGAGGCTGCAGTGGCCGCGAAAGCGGTTCAGCTCCTGGGGGGGGGAGGGGTGGCACAGGAGGGTTGGGGGGGCTCGGGGGGGGTCCGGGCGGGCGCGGGGGGGTTGGGGGATGGGTACCTCCATGAGGAGCTTGAGGGCGCAGTCGTCGCGCACACGCCCCTCCCGCCGTGCCTGCCCCGCCAGCGCCCCGAACCAGGCGCAGGGCACCCAGAACTTGTTGTAGGGGGAGCGCAGCCCCTCCAGGCGCCGCCGCTCCTCCCGCGTCAGGAACCCTGCGGGCGTGACGTCACTGTCCTGCCCGCGACGTCACCCGCCACCCCCCATGACGTCACCGCCCAGCAGCACTGGCGCCTGGTGACGTCAGGGTGCCCCGGTGACGTCACAGCGCAGAAGTCAGGGGAACCTGCGCCCAGCCCTGCCGTGTCCACGTGATGCCGGCACCGTGCCCTGATGCCATCACAGCCCCACCAGTGCCACCGCCGTGATGCCGCTCCCACCTCCAGTGTAGTGCACAGTGACGTCACTGCCGTGATGTCACCCCAGGGCATCCCCCCCTCCCGCTCCCACCCAGCCTGTCACCACCCCTGTGCTGCCGTCACCCCTCCGATGACATCATCGCACCCTGACGAGGTCACGCACCGGCCTCCACAAGGTGGTCGGTGGTGGGGAAGCGCTTGTAGACAGCGGTGCTGACGGCGCGCAGCACCAGCAGCGCGGCCAGGCTGCCGTAGCGCATCAGGGTCCGACGCAGGATGCGGCCCCGCGCATCGGCCCCGTGGACGTTGCCCGCCACGGCCACCATCAGCCCGTCCGGAGCCGGGACGCTGCGGAACTGCCCCCACCAGCGCTCCAGCACCAGCGCCACGTAGAAACCTGCGGGACTGGGATGCACTGGGGGGGCACTGAGAGGGGGCGCGGGGGGGGACTTGGGGTCGCTGGGAGCAGTGGGAGCACTGGGAGGGGGTGCTGGGGGCACTGGGAGCAGTGGGAGCACTGGGGATGGTGGGAGCATTGGGAGGCGGCGTTGGTGACAGTAGGAGCACTGGGACGGGGTGTTGGGAGCACTGGGGGGAGTTGGGGACGCTGGGGCTCTCACCGAGGACGAGGGACACAGGGATATGGTTGGTGGGTACAGGGACACTGGGAGCACTGGGGACACTGGGGGACCTCACCAAGGACGAAGGACATGGGAATGAGGTTGGTGGGTCTGGGGACACTGGCAGCACTGGGAGCAAGCACTGGGGGGAGCTGGGGACACAGGGAGACACTGGGAGGGGGTGTTGGGGACACTGGGGGACCTCACTGAGGATGAAGGACATGGGAATGAGGTTGGTGGGTCTGGGGACACTGGGAGCACTGCGAGCAGGCACTGGGGGGAGCTGGGGACGCTGGGAGGGGGTGTTGGGGGCACTGGGGACACTGGGGGACCTCACCGAGGACGAAGGACACGGGGATGAGGTTGGTGGGTCTGGGGATGCTGGGAGCGCTGCGAGCAGGCACTGGGGGGAGCTGGGGATGCTGGGAGGGGGTGTTGGGGGCACTGGGGACACTGGGGGACCTCACCGAGGACGAAGGACACGGGGATGAGGTTGGCGGACTTGTCACAGTACAGCACCAGCTTCTCAAAGAGCCGCTTCTGCGCCTCCGACAGCAGGAACCTGGGGGTGGGGGGGGGCGGGGAGGGGTCACCAGTCCAGACCCCCCTGCTGGCTGCACGTGTGTCCCCCCATGTCCCGCCATACAAGGTACCATGTCCCCACACTCCCTGTGTGTCCCCAGCCCCGCATGTCCCTGTGTGCCCCCCTCATGCCTCGCCGTGACCCCTCGTGTGTCCCCATCCCGGTGCACCCCCTGTGTCCCCACACCCCCCACGCACCGCGTCCCACCGTGTCTCCACGTCCCCATCCCAGTGCACCCCCCGTGTCCCCACGTCCCCATCCCAGTGCACCCCCAGTGTCCCCACACCCCCCCACGCACCGTGTCCCACCGTGTCCCCGCGTCCCCATCCCAGTGCACCCCCTGCATGTCCCCATCCCCCGCCGTGTCCCCGCACCCCCGTGTCCCCCCGGGTGCCCCGCACCGGTAGGCCAGGCTGAGCCCCAGGTAGGCGCTGAGGAAGAGCAGCAGCTCCCGGTAGAGCAGCTTGTAGATGCTCCCGCGCCAGAGCAGCAGCAGCTGCGAGAAGCCCCCGAATCGCGCCGTGGCCACCCGCGAGGTGTAGGTCACCGTCATGGTGGCCGCAGGGACACGCAGGTGGCACCTTCGGGACGGCAAAACCCTGCGGGACACAAAAACTGGGGGGGGGGGCACATGCACTAACCCAATACCTGGGGGAAACCAGCACCTTGGGGACCCCCCGCACAGCCCGGGGACACCTGGGGACCAGCCGGGGGGTACTGTCACCCCCCCTTCTATATATCCCCCCCTCCATACACCACCCCCACCCCCCACCCCTCACCTGTGGGAAACCTGAGCTGGGGCGGCCACTGCCAAACTGGGGCCACTGTCCCCGTCCCCAGCCTTTAAATACCGTCCTGGGGCTGGCCCTGCCCCAGGGCTGGGGGGGACGGGACATCTGTGTCCCCTGAGGGGTGGGGAGGCCGGATGCCTAGGCCCTCCCCCCATGACCCCCGAGGGAGAGGCTGCTCCTGAGCCCATCCCCCGCCCCAGGGGGAAACTGAGGCAGAGGGTGGGGGGTGGTCTGGGAGCCTGCCCTCCCCCCGCGCCCCCCCCCCCCGGCAGCTCTGGCCCCGGCCCCATGGCCATGCGCCAGCAGCAGGAGTGCGGGGACAAATCACAGTGGGACATGGGACACGGGGCCAGGCCCGTGCTGGGTAGGGGGGCTGCTGGCACGTAGCCCCCTGCCTCAAAATGCTGGAGCCTGGTGGCTGCCACCCTGTCAGATCCCCTCCCCCGGACCTGGGGGGTCCAGGCTCTGTCCTCCCCTGCTGGGGACCCCCTCACCATGCTGAGGACCCCCGTACCCAGCCTGCCCCCCCTCCCCCTCCCCGTTAATCCGCCCTGAGCGCTAATGAGGGTCCCTGTGTCCCACTGGGCCTGGTGCCAGCCAGCTGGGTGCCAGCCAGCACTGACGTCACCCCGCCCGGTGCCAGGCTCCCCCCGCAGCTCCCCAAACACCACACAGTGAACCCAGGCATCCGCCCCCCCCCCAACACCCCCAGAGCCACCTTTCCGCTTCCCAAGTTTATTATTTACACAAGGTCCCCTGGGGGGGGTCCCATCTCTTCCCCCCCAGCCTGGGGGGGGATGGATGGGGAGGGAGGGGGGACAGAGCAGCCCCAGGGGGGCTGCAGTGCTGGTTGGATGCAGCCTGGAGGTGGGGGCTGCGTGCAGAGGGGGTGGGCAGAGCCATCCTGCCCCTCCTGGGGGGGGAATAAATATCAGCTGCCTCCCCCCCAGGGGGTGTGGGGGGGCTATTTGGGGCTGGGGGGCTGGTAGGGGTCCAGCAGAAGGGAGGAGAAGGTGTTCACTTTGTCGGCCCCCCGCACCTCGTGGGGCAGCAGCGGCAGCTTCACGATGTGGAAATCCTCGTACAGGTCCTCCATCTGCGGGGAGAGCGGCACTGGGAGCAGGGGCCCAGGCGTCTGGGCCCCCCAACCCCCCAGAACCACCCCCCCAGCCTCAGCAAGGGTCCTGGGCCTCCAGGCTCCCCCAGTTCCACTCCCCCAAGACCCCACCTGTTCCCTGAGCCAGGCAGGGTCACAGGCAGCCGGGTTTCCCAGCTGCCAACACGCCCCGCAACCCCTCTCCAGCCCCCCCAAACTCACCCCCCACCCGTGGACCCCCACATTTGGGGTGGTACCTGGTCGAGGTACTTGGCCTGGATTTTGTGCCGGGCCTCACACATTTTGCAGGGTCGCTGCGGGTCGGGGAAGACGAGCTGGTTCACCACGATATTGTGGGTGTCGATGCGGCACTTGGCCAGCTCCTGGATCAGCCGCTCGGTCTCGTAGAGCGAGAGGAACTCGGCGATGCACACGCAGATGAACGTCGTCTGCTCCTGCCAACCCCGGCCCCCACACCATGCTCAGCGTGACGCTGCCTTCAGTGACACCATGCTCAGCGACATGGCACTGCTACGCTCGTAACGTGGCGCCACCGCGCTCACGGACACATCAAGCTCAGCATGACACCACGCTCGGGGACACGGTGACACTGTGCTCAGCGTGACATCGTGCTCACTGACACGGTGACGCCGCGTTCCGCATACCCCTCCACAGACCCAGCTGCCCGGCACTGAGGCCCTGGAGGGGTCCCTGGCTGGCCCTTCCACAGAGGATTCCCCACAGGAATGTGCACAAACCGGCTTGGCCACGTCCCTGTCCCCCTCCCGGCGTCCCCACTCCCCTCCCTGGCATCCCCAACCCCTTCCCGGCATCCCCATGATCCCAGCCAAGCCCCCCAGTCCTGCCCGTGGCCTTACCGGGTCCTTGAACTGCTCGCTGACAGAGCGGATGACGGGCAGCGTCTCCTCCAGCTTGGAGGCCAGCTGGTCGGCGTTCATGTCCCCCAGCCCCAACATGTTGCACATCTGGGAGAGGGCAGCGGTGAGACCCACCCCACCCGAGGCCACACACCCCATCCCCTCCACAGGGGGACCGTCCCCGCGGCCCCCGTCCTCACCTGGGATATGAAGGGGCTGATTTGGTTCTTGATCTGCATGAGGCGGCCCAAACCCCGCTCCACGATGGTGGGGAAATTCAGCAGCCGCAGCGTGTGGCCGGTGGGTGCCGTGTCAAAGACCACCACCGAGAAATTCATGCCCTTCACCAGCCTGCAAGGCCAACACCGGGGGGGAGGGGGGGGTCAGTGGGGCCACAGCCCCATGGCTCAGGCCCCAACAGGTGCCCCCCGCCCTGTTACAGCCCCACTCACCTCATCACCTCAGCGTAGCTCATGGCCTCGTCGATGCCGGGGAAGGCGCTCATGGCCTCTTGCATCATCTTCTTGCCCATGCTCAGCATGTTGTCCTCCTCAAAGAATTCATCGGGCAGCTCCGCCACCCCCAGGCTGGGGTCGATCTCCTGCCGGGGTTCAGAGGGTGAGAGGGGCTGTGGGGGGGCCGTGAGGGGGGGCCAGGCTCCCCAGTCTGTCGCTGCCTCACCATAGCAAAGAGGTTGTCGTAGCCCTTGACTTTGGTGGGGACTTTGGAGAACTTCTGGTCGAAGGCATCGGAGATGTTGTGCGCGGGGTCAGTGGAGATGATGAGGACGCTCTCCCGCACCTTTGAGAGCTGCACAGCCAGGCTGCAGCTGGGGGGACAGCAGTGACAGCAGGGGGGCTGCTGCCGGCGGGGGTCACGGTGGCCTCCTTTGGTGGGGAACTGCCCCCCCATGGCCCCACGGGGGACTGGTTCTGCCTCCTCCCTGCGAGGATCCAACCCCAGCCCTCCACCCTGAGGGGCTCCAGCCCAAATCCACCCTTGGGGCAGTCTGGGTGTGTCCCCCCAACCCCGCGCCAGGGGGTCTGGTCTGGTGTCCCCCCCCCCGGGTGATCCAATTCAGTTCCTCCACCCCAGGTCAGATCCCCCCAGCCTGTTCCGATGACCCACAGGGGCCCGAGCCCCTCCAGGGGCCTGATCCTTCAACCTGTTCCGATACCCCCCAGGGGCCCTGATCCCCGGCCCAGCTCCGTCCCCCCAGTGCCCTGATCACCCAGCCTGGCTTGATTCCCCGCCCTGGGGCCCTCATCCCAATGCGTCCCATCCCGATCACCCACCAAGGACCTGATCCCTCAGCCCGCCCCAGCCTCCCGCGGGGGCGCGATTCCCCAGCCCACCCCGATCCCCACCAGGGGCCCGATCCCCCCGCCCGCCCCTACCCTCCCCGGGGTTCCGGCCCGGCCCCGCCGCACCTGCAGGTGGTCTTGCCCACGCCGCCCTTCCCACCCACGAAGATCCACTTGAGGCTCCGCTGCTCGATGATGTTCGCCAGCGTCGGCTCCAGCGGCTCCACGTCGGGCGCGTCCTCGAACTCCTCCGCCTCCGGCCCCCACCCGCCCGCCGCCGCCGCCGCCGCCATCTTCCCCCGTGCCGCCGCGCCGCCGGCCCGCCCGCGCCCTGATTGGCCGCTTCCCCACGGCTCTGTCCCGCCCCCTGCTGCTGATTGGTCGTCGCGCCTGACGATCCACCGGGGGGCGGGACAACGCTTCGAGCGCCCAGCGCGTTGCCTGGCAACGCCTGCCGGCCGGCCGTCGCGCTGACGTCATCTGGATGCGCCGCCGTCATCTGGAGGCGCCGCGCACTTCCCGGCGTGCCCCGCGGCGCGGCGTTCGCGGCGGACAAGATGGAGGCGCACGGCGAGGAGGGGGAGGCCCCGTCGCCGCCTCCCGGGCCCGGTGGCGGCGTGAACGTCTTTGCTAACGACGGCAGCTTCTTAGAGCTCTTCAAGCGAAAGATGGAGGCCGAGCAGCAGCGGGAGCGTGAGGCGGCGTCGGCGGCGGCCGCGGAGGCTCCCAGTGGCGCCGGGTCCGGCCCGCACCGGTCGTCCGACGGCTCGAAGAGGAGCGGCGGCGCCCTCAGTTTCGTAAGGACGCGGGGCCCGCGGCCTCCTCCCGCCCCAGCCCCCGCCGCTGCCCGCCCTACCCGCTGCGGCGGCCCCGGCTGAGGGTTGGCAGGGGGAGCGGCACCCTCGGGCTGGCTCCGGGGGTGGCGGCGGCGGCTGCCCCCCGGCAGCGCGGGAGCTTCCCCGTGCGAGCCCGTTCCCCAGGCGCGAGTGGAGGCCCCGGTGTTACCGGGGAGCTTGGCCGGGGCTGGCAGCACTGCAGCCCTGGAGCTCCACGGGCAGCTGTGATCGTCAAGCTGGGGAGCACGTCACGGGGGGGCCGCGCTGCCGCTCTGCGGGCACCTCAGCGCCGGTCGGGGCTCTCTGCTGTGCTGCCGTGTGCTGTTTTGTTATTTTTTTCCTTTTTTTGCCTGTTAAACCGCATCGAGCAGCACCAAAACTCTCCATTCTTAGGGAATGGGGGTGGCTTTGGCTGCTGTACCACCGCTGTTCCCCAGGGAATGTCACCCCTGCTCTCTTGGGGACGGCAGCGGCCGCCAGCCCCCCCGGGCAGGAGTGGGGTCCCTGTGGTGCTGCCTGCTGCGGATGGACGGACGGACAGCTGCCGCGGCTGGGGTCTGACGGCTGTCCCTCCTGTTCCGTTGTGCAGGGGGCGGCGCTGTCCCCGCGGCGCGTGTAACGGTGGCAGTTCTGTCCCTTCCCCCAGGTGGGCAGGCGGCGAGGGGGGAACAAACTGGCCCTGAAGACAGGAGTGGTGGCCAAGAAGCAAAAGACGGACGAGGAGGTGGGTGTCCCGGGACCCCTGACCCATCCCAGCACAGGAGGGACATGCTCACCGACCTCATTTCTTCCCGTTTTCTCACAGGTGTTGACGAGTAAAGGCGACGCTTGGGCCAAGTACATGGCGGAGGTGAAAAAGTACAAGGCGCACCAGTGCAGCGATGATGACAAAACCCGGCCCCTGGTGAAATAGTGCCTGCGCCCGGACTTGCCCCTGTATATACTTATTTAAGGGTGGGGGAGGCGCTGGCCCCACCCCTTTTATATCTATAAATACTGATTACGCGCCCGGGGCTGCTGCTCCCGCCCTGCCGGCAACCAGGACTTGATGTCGGCTGGCAAACCACTGCCACCTCCCAGGACCCACCGCTGCTCTTCCCCCGCCACCGCCCAGCCCTGGGGCAAGGGGGGCTTTTTTGGGGTAGAAAGTGGAGAAACAAGGAGGGTGGGGGTGGAGGGGCCGCTGTTGCAGCATTAAAGACCTTGGAGATTTCGGAGGTGCTGAGCTACTTGTGGGCGCTTTTGGGGAGGCGGGGGGGGGGGGGGGCGGCATTACCAGGTTTTTTGCCCCCCGGTTTGGGGGTGAAATGCTAAGACCACTGCATCACCACTGTGCTGGGGTGACATAACGCCTCCCTGCCCCTGGCACTGTCACCTGCTGGAGGGGTGCGGCCCCCCGGGTGTGAGGCCAACTGACTCGGAGTCTTCCAACCTGTGATTTATAGCTGCCCCCACCCCCCAGCACAAACTTCTCCCATTTTTGGCTTTTCTTCCCCAATAAAGCTGAGGGGGGAGGGGGGCCTGCAGCCTGTGGACCCCCCGGGGGGGCGGTGTCTGAGGGCATGGAGAGGGGGGTGCAAGCAGGGCCGGGCTCTCCTGCGGCACACTCCAGTGGAGGACCCTAACACGTTTGGTGGTCCCAGTTACCCCCATGTGCTGTGATTCCCCCAGTTCTCCCACCTGCTTTCCTCAGTCCCCCGATTTCCACCCCAAACCCCCTCCCAGTGCTTCCCAGTCTCCCCTGAACTCCTTCCCATTGCTCCCAGTCCCTCCTGTGCACCCCGATCCCCCTTCCAGTGTTCCCAGTCCTCCCAGTGCACCCTGATCCCTACTCCAGGTGCTCTCTGAAACCCTTCCCAGTCCCTCCGGTCCCCCCAGTTGCACCCTGAACCCTCTCCCAAGTGCTTCCAGTCCCTCCTGTGCACCCTGATCCCCTCTCCCAGTGCTTCTAGTCCCCTCAGTACATCCTGAGACCTTTCCCAGTATTCCCAGTGCCCCCATGCATCGTGATCTGCCCTTCTAGTGGTCCCAGTGCACTCTGCTCCCCCTCCTAGTGCTCCCAGTCCCCCCCTGAACACCCTCCCAGTGCTCCCAGTCCCCCCAAACCCCCTCCTAGTATCCCCAGTTCCTTCAGAGCCCTCCCCCAGTGCTCCCAGTTTCCTCTGAACCCCCTCCCAGTGCTCCCAGTCCCCTCTGAACCCGCCCCAGCGCTCCCAATGCCCCCTCCCGGCGCTATCGGACCTGGCGCAGCCCACCCGGCGCTGGGCAGGGGGAGCCCGGCGCTCCCGGGGCCAGACCTGCACGGGGAGCTCCTTGACCCGCCCCACCCCACCCCATCCCCAGCAGTGGTACCTCCCGCGTCGCGAGGCACGCCGGGAGGCGCAGCCTATCGCTAGCGGGAGGGGGGAGATGGCCACACCCACCTGCGCATGCGCAGAGCCGTACAGCCGTTTGCCCCCCCCTCCCCGAACACCGCGTGGCCCCGCCCCCGGCGCACGTGACGCGGCACCGTCCTTCCCGCGCGCTCACGTGGTGCCCGCGGCGGGGCGGACGGTGGCCGGTGGGGGTCAGCGCCCGCGTGTCGCGCCCGCTCCCTCCGGGCAGCGCCGGTGCCCCTCGTCTCCCAGCCGCCACCTCCCCCCCAACAGCCGCCCCCCTCCCCCCTCACAGCCTCCGCCCGGTACTTCCCCCCAAGCAGGTACCGGCCCGGTGGGAGCGGCGGGGCAAGCGGCGCGGGGCCTGGCGGGTGGCGGAGGCCTGGCTGGGGCGGAGGTGGGATGGGGCAGGGAGGGAGGGGGGGGGGGGGGTAAGTTGGGGTTGGGGGGGAGGGAAGGGGGTGATGGGTGCCGGGGGGGGCCGTGTGGCGGAGGGGCGGGAGGATCGGGGGCTCGCGGCTGGGGGGTAAATGCGGGAGGGGGCGGGGGGCGGCACGCTGGTGCGGGTGGCACGGCTGGGGGCGGTTATAGCCGGGGGGTCCCGCTGTGGGGGGAGATGTGCTCCGTATCCCCCCCTCCCCCGCTCCGCTTTAACCGGAGCATCCCCACGTGCGCGGCGCGTCCCCATCCCCCCCCGCCGCGTGGGGACCGTCCCCCAGCGCTGGGGGGGGGCCTGCCCTCCAACGCTGGGGGGGGGGGGGGGGGGCTGACCTCCATCCCTAACCCCCCCCCGGGGAACCCCGCTCATTCCGTGAGCATCCCTTCCACGCTGCCGGTATATCCTTGTTCCCCCGGTTTTAATGCCCCTCCCCCCCCCCCCCCCCCGCCCCCTGCAGGGATCCGGGATCTGTGCCCCCTTCCCCAGGACTCCCCCCCCCCCCCCTCCCCCCCCCCAGCCGCCATGGACTGGCAGCCGGACGAGCAGGGCCTGCAGCAGGTCCTGCAGCTGCTGAAGGACTCGCAGTCGCCCAACACGGCCACGCAGCGCGTCGTGCAGGACGTATCCTAAGGCTGGGGGGGGGGGGCAGGACCCCCGCGGTGGGGGGGGGGCATAGGGAGCAATGGTGACACATACACCCGTCCCCATTTGAGCTGGGTGAAGGGGAATTGGGGATTTTGCTATATTAACGAGGTCAGCAGCGGGTTTGAGCTTGGGGGGGGGCGGGGGGCTTTTGGCCACGTTAATCCAGGACAACGTCCCCCTCCCCGTCCTTAACCACCTGGAGCAGAAGCTGAAGCAGCTGAACCAATTCCCCGACTTCAACAATTACCTAATCTTCGTGCTGACGCGACTGAAATCCGAAGGTGGGCTGCTCTGCACTGGGGGGGGGGGCGGCACCCACCGGCGGGGGGGCTTCGGGGGTCCTCTGCATCCCACAGGGATGGCGGAGGCACTGGGGGGCTGGTGGAAGGTGGATGCCAGTACCGAGCCTGCCCGTTCGGGGCTTGTTGAGCTGGAAGTGGAAGGGATACACGTTGCGCCTCCCCCCCCCGCCTTACCGATTTGTGCCCCCCTCCCCCCCCCCCCCCCCCCCCCAGACGAGCCCACGCGGTCGCTCAGCGGCCTGATCCTGAAGAACAACGTGAAGGCGCATTACCAGAGCTTCCCCCAGCCTGTCGCCGAGTTCATCAAACAGGAATGTCTCAACAACATCGGGGACGCATCCTCCCTCATCCGAGCCACCATCGGTAAGATGGGGCTGGGGCCCCGGCGGGATCCCTCTGGGCCCCTCCCCCCCCCCATTCTAACAACCCCCCTGCAGGCATCCTGATCACCACCATCGCCTCCAAGGGCGAGCTGCAGATGTGGCCAGAGTTGCTGCCACAGCTTTGCAACCTGCTGAATTCAGAGGACTACAACACGTGCGAGGTGCGTGATGTAGTGATGTAGGGGGGGCTGGGGGGGGGGGCGCGGCCGGTGCTGACACCCCTTTGGCACGCAGGGGGCATTCGGGGCCCTGCAGAAAATTTGCGAGGATTCCTCCGAGCTCTTGGATAGTGACGCACTGAACCGGCCCCTCAACGTCATGATCCCCAAGTTCCTACAGTTTTTCAAGCACTGCAGCCCCAAAATCAGGTATGGGTGGGCTGGGGGGGGGCGCACACACACACCCCCTGCAGCCCCACAGGGAGGGCCACCTCGGTGGGAATTTGGGGGGTCGTGGCTGGAGCTGGGATGTGGCTGTTAAGAGATGTGGAGGGAAACAAACCGTTTCTGTGTCACCTCCTCAGGATCCCTGTCCTCCCCCTCTCTGGGTGGTCCCGCTCCATCTGTGCCCCCGCTGCAGTGACACGGGGTTTGGGTCCCCCCCACCAATACTGGGTTCAGTCCATCCCCCTGTCCCCAAATCGTCCTGTTGGGACCCTGTGTGTGGCACCCCCCGCAATCTGGAGGAGGGCAGGAGGTTATCCCAGCCTGGAGCATGTTTCCCTCATGAGTTAATTCAGCCCTGTGGGGGGCAGGAGGGGCAGGTGGCTGGGGTGACCCCTCCTAGCCCCCCCCCCCCAGCTCTGCATCATTGAGCTAATGAGCCTTGCGGACCGCCCCCCCCATGGTCTGTCCCCCCGCCAGGTCCCACGCCATCGCTTGTGTCAACCAGTTCATCATGGACCGGGCTCAGGCGCTGATGGAGAACATTGACACCTTCATCGAGGTGAGCAGCTGGGGCTGGGGAGGGGGGGAACCCCACCCAGGAGCATCCCTGAGGGTGGATGGTGCTGAGGGGGCTCCCGTGCCCATCTGTCCTGCTCCCTCCAGCATCTCTTCGCTCTGGCGGTGGACGAGGACCCCGAGGTGCGGAAGAATGTGTGCCGTGCGCTGGTGATGCTGCTGGAGGTCCGCATCGACCGCCTCATCCCCCACATGCACAGCATCATCCAGGTGAGACGGGCTGGGGGGAGCAGTGTCCCCTGGGACCCCCGGGCAGGCGAGCTGGGGGGCTGACGTCCCGCCCCACCCCCTGCAGTACATGCTGCAGCGGACGCAGGACAGCGACGAGAACGTGGCGCTGGAGGCTTGCGAGTTCTGGCTGACGCTGGCTGAGCAGCCCATCTGCAAGGAGGTGCTGACCTCCCACCTGGTGCAGTGAGTGCTCGGGGCAGCCCCCTCTCATCCCCTGACCCCCCCCCAGACCCTGGCCAGACCCCTCAGGTCTTCCCTCTATCCCCCCCAGGCTCATCCCTATCCTGGTGAATGGCATGAAGTACTCGGAGATCGACATCATCCTGCTGAAGGTACGGAGCTGGGGTGGGAACGGGAGGGTGCCTGGCTCCCTGTCCCTCCTGCAGCCCAGTGGGGCTGGTACTGGTCAAACGGGGCAGGGGGGGCGCTGGAGCTGCCCCGAGACCGCCTGGACGTGATGACAGTTTCAGAGCTGATGCCGGTGATGGCTGTTGTGTTCGTACTGTCTGATCCGTGGGGGTCGTGGGTCCCCGGGCCAGGCGGTTGGGGGTCCCGGTGCCGTGCTGCGCCGTGCCAAGCCCCGTTGTCCCGGCAGGGTGATGTGGAGGAGGATGAGGCCATTCCTGACAGCGAGCAGGACATCAAGCCCCGCTTCCACAAGTCCCGCACAGTGACGCTGCAGCACGAGGAGGAGCGGGCGCAGGACCCCGATGATGCGGAGGATGAGGATGATGACGACACGCTTTCAGACTGGAACCTGAGTACGGAATCGAGGGGGGGGTCTCGGCCCCGGTTTGGGTTCCCACAGTGAGTCTGGGGATTGATTAAACCCCAAGGGGAGATGGTGCCCTAATTAATTAACCCCATCCCATTGTGTTTGCCCGGCAGGGAAGTGCTCGGCCGCTGCGCTGGACGTCCTGGCCAACGTTTTCCGGGAAGAGCTGCTCCCCCACCTCCTCCCGCTGCTCAAGGAGCTCCTCTTCCACCCCGAGTGGGTCATCAAAGAATCGGGCATCCTGGTCCTGGGGGCCATCGCAGAAGGTGGGTGCCACGCTGCCTGCCACGGGCTGTCCCCAAGCCACCGCTGTGCCGGCGCCGGGGGTCTCTGAGCCTCCCTGTGCCCCCCCCCTCAGGCTGCATGCAGGGCATGGTGCCCTACCTGCCGGAGCTGATCCCCCACCTCATCCAATGCCTGTCGGATAAGAAGGCGCTGGTGCGCTCCATCGCTTGCTGGACCCTGAGCCGTTACGCCCACTGGGTGGTCAGCCAGCCCCCCGACATGTACCTCAAGCCCCTCATGACTGAGCTGCTCAAGCGCATCCTCGACAGCAACAAGCGGGTGCAGGAGGCGGCGTGCAGGTAGGGGCCGGAGGGGGCGCGATGGGGGGCCTCCCCTGGTGTTTTGGGGGCAGGAGCCGCTGGATCCCAGCGCTTCTCTGGGCAGGATGAGGATATCGATGTGTTGAGTCACCGTGACGAAGGTGTATTCGTACTGTCTGACCCAGAGTGGGGGCGTGGGGGGTGCTCAGCCCCAGCCTGGCGGGGGCTGCTGACCCGTTTTCTACTCCCCACCCCCCAGTGCATTTGCCACGCTGGAGGAGGAGGCGTGCACGGAGCTGGTGCCGTACCTCAGCTTCATCCTGGACACGCTGGTCTTCGCCTTTGGCAAGTACCAGCACAAGAACCTGCTGATCCTCTATGATGCCATTGGGACCCTCGCGGACTCCGTGGGGCACCACCTCAACCAGCCGGTACGGTGCAGGGGGGTCCTGTGTCCCCACCCGTCATCCCAGGGGTCCCCATGGCACCCCGGTGCATCCCTCCCCGTGCCCCAGCCTGGGACCGGTGATGACAAGTGACAACAGACATTCGAATCCCGAACTGCCAGTGTGGATCTCCTCTGGTCTGATGGTCCCTGGGCTGAAGGGGAGCAGCCCCCTGCCCCCAGTATCGCTCCCCCTGCCACTGTGTCCCCCCTCCCCATGACGGTGTCTCCCCCTGGGGCACAGGAATACATCCAGAAGCTGATGCCGCCGCTCATCCAGAAGTGGAACGAGCTGAAGGACGAGGACAAGGACCTCTTCCCGCTGCTGGAGGTGAGCCGTGGGGCGCAGAGGGCAGCAGCAAGGAGGGGGGGGGGGGTGTCCACCCAATTGGCCCCTTCCCATCCCCCTCCTGTTCCTTCCCCCCTCCCCACCTGCAGTGCCTGTCCTCGGTGGCCACCGCCCTGCAGAGCGGCTTCCTACCCTACTGCGAGCCTGTCTACCAGCGCTGCGTCACCCTGGTCCAGAAGACGCTGGCTCAAGCCATGGTGAGTTGTAGCCCCCCCTTCCCCAGGTGCTGTGGGGTGTGACCCCCCCCTGTGGGGTGACCGTGGCCCCCCCCTTCACTCCCCACAGATGTACAACCAGCACCCTGAGCAGTATGAGGCCCCCGACAAAGACTTCATGATCGTGGCCCTGGACCTGCTGAGCGGTTTGGCTGAGGGTCTCGGCTGCCACGTGGAGCAGCTGGTGGCTCGCAGCAACATCATGACGCTGCTCTTCCAGTGCATGCAGGTGAGGGACCCCCACCCCCAGACCCCCCAGCTCCAACCTGGGGGCTGCCACCATAGCCCCCCACGCTCACCCTCTGCCTGCAGGACACCATGCCCGAGGTGCGGCAGAGCTCCTTCGCCCTCCTGGGTGACCTCACCAAGGCTTGCTTTGTGCACGTCAAGCCCTGCATCGGTGGGTGCAGGGACTGTGGGGGTCCCCCTGGGGCGCGGGGTGAGGGGAGATGCTGGGGGGACCCCGAAAGGACACGTTGGAGGTAGCGGGGGCTGCAGCTGACCCTGTTTTTCCCCCCCACACACCTCAAGCTGAGTTCATGCCCATCCTGGGCACCAACCTCAACCCTGAGTTCATCTCAGTCTGCAACAACGCGACGTGGGCCATCGGGGAGATCTGCATGCAGATGGGTGAGCCCCCCCGGGAGCCCAGCTGAGCCCCCCAGGCATCCAGCCGAGCCCCCCCCCCCCCATCCTGACAAAATTCTCCCTGCTTCCTGACAGGCGCAGAGATGCAGCCCTACGTCCAGATGGTGCTGAACAACCTGGTGGAGATCATCAACCGCCCCAACACCCCCAAAACCCTCCTGGAGAATACGGGTGAGGCCAGGGAGGGGCACAGTGGGACCCTAAAGGTGGGGGGTTGGGGGATGCTTTTTGTTGGAGGGGGGCTGCCCTGCCACTGTGCCCCCCACCCCCGCCAAACCCCTTCCCTCTGCCCGCAGCCATCACCATCGGGCGCCTGGGCTTTGTCTGCCCACAGGAGGTGGCCCCCATGCTGCAGCAATTCATCCGGCCCTGGTGAGTGGGGGAGGGGCTGCTTTGGGGGTACCTGCACCCCCCAGGAAGAGGGGAGGGGGGCACTGAACCCCAGTCCCACCCCTCCTCCCCGTTTTAAGGTGCACGTCCCTCCGTAACATCCGGGATAACGAGGAGAAGGACTCGGCTTTCCGCGGCATCTGCGTGATGATTGGGGTGAACCCCGGGGGGGTTGTGCAGGTACTGGGGGGGCCCCCAGCAGTTTTAGGGGGGCTGGTGGTTGACCCTGAGCCCACAGGGGGAGTGGGAGCCGCTCCCCCCACGGCTCAGGGGCAACCACCAGCACCTGGGGGGGAGATTTGGGGGGGTGGGGGGGTGGGGGGGTGGTGTTCAGCTAGAGCCTGGCTCTAGCCAAAATGCGGGGGTCCCTTTCCCCATCACCCCCCCATTTTGCCCCTCGTGACCCCTCAAGGACTTCATCTTCTTCTGTGATGCCGTCGCATCCTGGGTGAGCCCCAAGGATGACCTGCGGGACATGTTCTATAAGGTCAGCAGGGGGGGGGAAAGGGGTGATGGGGGCCACCTAACACTGCGGGGGAGGGGCGCTCAGCAGGGCCCCCCCTTCGTTATTAATGCGGCCTCCCCCGCCCCCAGATCCTCCACGGCTTCAAGGACCAGGTGGGTGAGGAGAACTGGCAGCAGTTTTCAGAGCAATTCCCACCCCTGCTCAAGGACCGGCTGGCGGCGTTTTATGGGGTCTAGGCCAGGTGGAGGCACCAGAACCAGGTCCGGGATGTGTGTGTGTGTGTGTGGATTGAAACACCCCCCCCCCCCCCCTCCCCGCCGAACGACAGACACCCCTCCCCGGGGCCAACGGATTCCCCCCTGACCCCTCTCCCTTCCCTCACAGGTCGGCGCCAGGAGGCCGTGAGGATTGCGGCCGTGAGCGGGCGACGCCGAGCCGCGCCCGGGGGGGTTCAGGGGGGCGGGAGGAGCCGCGTGGGGGGCTCACGGCGCGGTGTCCCCCCCCCCTCACCCCGTCCCCAGCTGCCCCTGGGAGGGGACCCCGAGATCGGTTTCACCCCTAGGGAGAGAAGGGCGGGGGGAGGGACAGGGGCTGGGGGGGTCCATGGTGACTGCGGGGGAGGGAGGGACCCGCGGTGGGGGCACCCCAAAACCCTGGGGGGGGAAGCAAAAATCGGGGCAAAAGGGTCCAAAAATGGGGGGGCCGGGAAGGGGGGCGACTCCCCCCGCTGCTTTTCCGCTGTAGGATGTTCCTATTCTCCCCCCTCCCCCCGCATGGTGCCCCCCCCACCCCGTACCCATGCACACGTTTATGGAGATAAACCTCTAGGAACATATAGAGCAGCCCCGGCCGGGGGAGGGGGGGGCGCGGGGGGACCCCGGGGGGGGCGGGTGGGCCCCGGGGCGGTGCGGGGGGCCGGGGGGAGCCGAGCCGCCGCCGTTGTGCTTCGTCGTGAGCGAGTCGGTGCCACGTTTCTTGTGTTTTTCCCCGTTTTGTTCCGTTTTTTTACCGTTTACAACGGGGGGGGGGGGGCGGCCGCTGGGACCGGGAGGTGGGGGGAGGGGGGGGCGTGTCCCGGAGAGGGCGGGGGGCGGCGGGCCCGGTTGTGCCGCGTCCCCTCGTTCCTGCTCGGTAAAGAGTCCGTTGTTGACCGTCCGCCGGCTCGGTGCCGTTTGTTCCCGCCGGTGGGGGGGTGGGGGGGTGTCGGTCCCGGGGCCGGCGCGGCCCCTCCCGGTTGCCACACGTGCCCCACTTCCGGCGCAGCTGGATGACGTGTCAGCGCCTCTCGCGCTCATTGGACGAGGCGCTGGGAGCGCGCCGGAAGCGGATCCCACCGTGGCCGTGGCGACGGGACGCGGCGGGGCCGGGCCGGGCCGCGCCCCGGTACCTGACGGGGGGGGGGGGGGGGGCTGCGGGGGACCCCAGACCTTGGGGGAACACACGAACGGGCGGGTGGGAACGGGGAGGGGGCGGCAACGGGGCTCCGGGGGCTTTGCGGAGGTGCTGACGGTCTCGGTACCGGGGCTAGGGGGGGTTCGGGTGGTGGGGCCGGTCCTGGTGATGGTGGGGAATGCGTCCCGGTACCGGCAGCTCAGGGAGTGTCTGGGTGTAGGGGTGCCGCATACCGGGCACCTCGGGGGGAGCCTGGGGGGTCCCGGTATCGGGGTCCTCGGGGGCGATCCCGGTGGGGGGCGTCCCAGTACCGGGGACTTGGGTGGGGTGGGGGGCGGATGTGGGCCTGGAAGATCCCGGTATCGGGGTGGGGGGCGTCCCGGTACCAGGGGCCTTGTGGGAGAACCTTGGCATGGAGGTTCCTGTACAGGGGTTTTGGTTTTGGGGGGATGGGGAGCTGGGCAGGGAGGGTGTCCCTATACCGGGGGGGGGGGGGGGGGGGTTCCCCGTTTTGGGGCAAATTCTGGTGTGACGGGCCGGGGGAATGCGGCAGGAACAGGGGTGAGGGTCCTGCTCATGGCGCAGTGAGGGGGTCCCGGCTCTGGTAGGTGCTGACGCCCCCCCACCCCTAGCCATGGAGGGGCCCCCTGCGCCCGACGACCCTGACCGGCAGGCGCAGGAATACGTCACCCGACTGCGGGGCCCGGGGCCCCCCCCCGGCCCCCCCCCGCCGCCCCCCGCCGCCCCGACCCCGGGCCCCAGCTCCTCCGTCCCTCCTCCACGTCCCATCCTGGGGCTGAAGCGGCCGCCCCCGGGTGGGGGGGGCGCGGGGGGGCTGCTGGCGCTGCCGCTGGAGCTGCTGCTGGAGATCTGCGGGTACCTGGGGGCGCGGGAGGTGCGGGGGGTCCTGCCCCGCGTCTGCCGGGCGCTGCGGGAGGTGGCCTGCGACGCCGTGGCCTGGCGGCTCAGGCTGCAGCGCAGCGCCCGTGGCCCCTTCCCTGTCCTGGAAGGTGGGTCTGGCTGGGGCGCATGGGTCTTGGGGGTGGGGGGTGGGGGGGGGGAACCCCTGATGCTGTTTCCCCACAGCTGGTTGGGACCCCCAAAATATTTAGCTGTGGTAGGTGGGGGACATCCCTAATGCTCCGTTTTCCTGGCTCTGTCGGCCCTGAGGGGGCTGTGGGGTGCTGCAGAGGGTGAATGCGGGGAGTTGGGGACCCTCCTGCCCCCCATTTCTCTGTGGCCAACTGGGGAGACCCTCCAAATCCCCCATTTCCCCCCAGTGTGTTGGAAACCCCCCGTAACTCCCCATTTCCCCCATTCTGGCAACAGAGCTGTCTATGGGGCGCCGCACCAGGGCGAAGGGGGTGGCTTAGGGGCCACCCCAGTCCCCCCTATCAGTTTGGGGGGGCCCCCCTGACACCCCCGTTTCCCCACAGAGGAGGGGTTTGACTGGTCGGCCGCCTGCATGGATCTAGAGGAGCATCTTCAGCGCTGGGAGGGTGGTGGGGCCCCCATGGAGCACTTCTCCCTGGACGAGGGCCACTTCGCCTCCGTCGACTCCGTCCTCCTGCTGCAGGTGGGGACGCGCCGGGTCTGGGGGGGGGGGTCCCCTGTTTTTAATGAGGGGGTCCTCTCCTTATCTTTGCCCTCCCCAAAACCTGGTAGGGGGGGACCCTCTGTGTTTCGGGTGCCCGCGACCGCAACGTCAACCTGTGGGACCTGCGGCAGCTCGGCCAGGCTCCTGGGAAGGTGCTGGTGAAGGCGCTGGGCACCGAGCGCAACGGGACGCACAAGGTGGGGGGGGGGGCGCAGCTGTGATCCCCACCACTTACACCTCGGTTCTAGCCCCGGGGAGCCACTGGGGGGTCCCGGAGGGGTTCGGCAACTGGTGGTAGGTCTGGGGTCTCCCTCACAGGGCTGGGTCTGGTGTTTGGCCTCCCGGGACAACAAGGTGTGCTCAGGCTCCTGGGACAGCACAGTGAAGCTGTGGGACCTGGAGGCTGAGGGGCAGCAGTTTGGGGAGATCAGGTAACATTGGGGGGGGGGCAGGGGGGTGTGGGGGAGTCGTGGAGGGGTCCAGTTGAGCCCAGCCCTCCCCTCGTCCCCAGGGAGAAGGCGGCTGTGCTGTGCCTCTCCTACCGCCCTGACGTCCTCGTCACCGGGACTTACGACAAGACGGTGGCTATTTATGACCCGCGAGGTTGGTCCTGCTGGGGATGGGATGGGGGGGGAGTGGGGATGCTGACGGGGGGGGCCCAGCTCAACCCCCCCAAATCCTCCAGCAGCTGGCCAGGCCCTGGTGCGCAGCTACAAGCCCCACGCCAGCGCTGTCCTGTCGCTGGCAGCCGATGACCAGCTCATTGTGTCAGGCAGCGAGGACCGGACCCTTGTCGTCTTCGACCGCCGAGCTAACGGGGTCCTCCAGCGGCTGCAGGTGGGTCCCGCTGCCCCCCAAAACCCCAGGGGTGGGCTGGGGGCTCTGTCCCACGTTGCTTCTGGAACCAGGGCCCCAAGGTCTGGGGCGCTGCAGGATCTGCCCCCCTTAACGTTTCTCTTCCCACCCTGTCCCCAGCTGGAAAACTACCTGCTCTCCATGTCGTACCGGGGGACACAGCTCTGGGCTGGGGACAACCAGGGCCGGGTGTACGTCTTTGGGAACAGCACTGGCAGCTTCCAGCCTGCCCGGGTAAGGGACCCTGAGGGGGCTGGGGGGCACAGGGCTGGGGGGTCAGGTGCCCCCCGATGCCTCACGGTATGTTTTTGTGTCCTTTCCCCGCCCCCACAGTACTTCGACGTGGGGCACCGGCTGCAGATCACGGGGCTCTGGCACTCGCTGGGGTCTCTCTACACCACATCCACCGACAAGACGCTGCGGGTGAGGGTCCCTCTGTCCCCCTTAGGCAGCGCCGGGCTGGGGGGCTGCTGGCCCTGCTGTGGGGGGCCGCGAACGGCTGCTGCTCTCTTGCAGATACACGTCCCTACAGACCCTCCCCGCACCATCTGCTCCTGGACACATGACAACGTGCTCAACGGGGTAAGGAGGCACTTGCCCCCTCGCACGCGTGTGTGCACGCCCCCCCCCGACACCCCCACCTCGCACATGCGTACGCACACACCCTCACCTCGCACACGCGTGTGCAAGCACCCCATCAGCCCTGCCGTGCCACTGCATCTCCTGTGCTGGTCCTTGTAGCGGGAGCTCCCTGGGGGGGATGCGTCCCACAGGAGGGGAGGAGGGGGTGACCCCCATCAGAGCGCCCCGATGCTGAGGAGGGGGTGACCCCCATCAGAGCGCCCCGGTGCCGTTCTCGCCCCCCCCCAGATCAGCGTGGATGGTGACGTGGTGGCAGCCGCCTCGGGGGGCCTCTCGGTCGAGGTGTGGAGGCTCCGGACTTGACGTGATGCCACGATCCCGTGCTCGCTGCCCAGGAAGGAGAGGTGCCGGGGGGCTCCCTGCCGAAGGGGGGGTCTGTCCCCGCTCCCAGCGGGATCCCCTCCACGCCCCCCAACATGGAGGAGACGGGCCTGGCCCTGGGCCCTTGGTGGGGCTGGAAGCTGCTGCCTGTTCGTGGGTATTAAAAGGATTTGACTGGAGCAGAGGTTTCGCCCCTCCCCCGTGGGGGATCCTGCGCTTTTGGGGCGATATTGGGTGGTTTCGGGGCGCTGCAGGGGATGGAGGGTTCGGGGTCACCCCAGCGCCATTGCCCGAGCTGAGGCGGTTCTCTTCTGGGGGCGTATTGTCCCTCCGCGGCCACCGTCCAGCCTCAAGATGGCGGCGGGCAGGGTACCGTGCAGGCCAAGATGGCGGCGCGCAGTCGTACGGCACAGGGCGGGCCAAGATGGCGGCGCGCAGCGGCGGCGCGGAGGAGTGAGGCGGCCGGAGCCCCATGGCGGCACCGGGGCAGGCCCCGGCCGCGGCCCTGCGGGCCGTGCTGAAGCCGAGCGGGCCTCTCCCGGCCCAGAGCCTCCCGGTGCGCGGGTACGACTTCGCCGGCGGCCCGGACCACGCCGCGCTGCTCCGCTCCTTCCTCACCACCGGCTTCCAGGCCACCAGCTTCGCCCAGGCCGTCGCCGAGATTCACCGGATGGTGGGGGGGCCGGGGGTCCCGGGCAGCTGGGAGGGGGTCCCGGGGCTGGGGGGTGCTGGGATCCCGGGAGGAGGGGGTCCCGGGTGGCAGGAGGGGGTCCGGGAGTCCCGGATGGGGACACCGGGGCTGGGTGGTCGCAGGGGTCCCGGGGAGGGGGTCTGGGGGTCCCGGATGGGGACACCGGGGCTGGGTGGTCGCAGGGGTCCCGGGGAGGGAGTCCCGGCCGGCGGGGTGGGGTCCCGGGTGCTGACCCCCTTCCCCCCCCGCGCCCACAGATCGCGGCGAAGCTGGAGCCGCTGAGTGCGGAGGAGCGGGACCGGGCCGGGCTGGGGGGACCCCGGCCCCCCTCGGGCTGCACCATCTTCCTGGGCTTCACCTCCAACCTCATCAGCTCCGGCGTCCGGGAGACCATCCGCTACCTGGTGCAGCACAATATGGTGCGGGGGGCACCTGGGGGTCTCCAGCAGGGTCTGGGGTCCTACCAGCCGCGGGCGGGGACACACCTCAGATCCTTGGGGTGCCCCCTGGGCTGCACCCCTGTCCCTGGGGGGCCTTGTAGGCGTCCAGGGGGGTGCAGGGTGTCCCCGAGGTCCCCAGCCTGTGCCTTGAGTCACTGGGGGGCTACCGGCTTGGTTCCCGTGGTCCCAGTCCCGTCCCCAGGAGGTCCCTCTGGGTCCCCAGTGGTCCCAGTTTGCTCTCTGGGGTGGCCTGGGGGTCCCGGACCTGTCCCCAGGAGGTCCCTCTGGGTCCCCAGTGGTCCCAGTTTGCTCTCTGGGGTGGCCTGGGGGTCCCGGACCTGTCCCCAGGAGGTCCCTCTGGGTCCCCAGTGGTCCCAGTTTGCTCTCTGGGGTGGCCTGGGGGTCCCGGACCTGTCCCCAGGAGGTCCCTCTGGGTCCCCATTGGTCCCAGTTTGCTCTCTGGGGTGGCCTGGGGGTCCCGGACCTGTCCCCAGGAGGTCCCTCTGGTCCCCAGTGGTCCCAGTTTGCTCTCTGGGGTGGCCTGGGGGTCCCGGACCTGTCCCCAGGAGGTCCCTCTGGGTCCCCAGTCGGTCCCAGTTTGCTCTCTGGGGTGGCCTGGGGGTCCCGGACCTGTCCCCAGGAGGTCCCTCTGGGTCCCCAGTGGTCCCAGTTTGCTCTCTGGGGTGGCCTGGGGTCCCGGACCTGTCCCCAGGAGGTCCCTCTGGGTCCCCAGTGGTCCCAGTTTGCTCTCTGGGGTGGCCTGGGGGTCCCGGACCTGTCCCCAGGAGGTCCCTCTGGGTCCCCAGTGGTCCCAGTTTGCTCTCTGGGGTGGCCTGGGGGGTCCCGGACCTGTCCCCAGGAGGTCCCTCTGGGTCCCCAGTCGTCCCAGTTTGCTCTCTGGGGTGGCCTGGGGGTCCCGGACCTGTCCCCAGGAGGTCCCTCTGGGTCCCCAGTCGTCCCAGTTTGCTCTCTGGGGTGGCCTGGGGGTCCCGGACCTGTCCCCAGGAGGTCCCTCTGGGTCCCCAGTGGTCCCAGTTTGCTCTCTGGGGTGGCCTGGGGGTCCCGGACCTGTCCCCAGGAGGTCCCTCTGGGTCCCCAGTGGTCCCAGTTTGCTCTCTGGGGTGGCCTGGGGGTCCCGGACCTGTCCCCAGGAGGTCCCTCTGGGTCCCCAGTGGTCCCAGTTTGCTCTCTGGGGTGGCCTGGGGGTCCCGGACCTGTCCCCAGGAGGTCCCTCTGGGTCCCCAGTCGTCCCAGTTTGCTCTCTGGGGTGGCCTGGGGGTCCCGGACCTGTCCCCAGGAGGTCCCTCTGGGTCCCCAGTGGTCCCAGTTTGCTCTCTGGGGTGGCCTGGGGGTCCCGGACCTGTCCCCAGGAGGTCCCTCTGGGTCCCCAGTCGTCCCAGTTTGCTCTCTGGGGTGTCCCAGAGGTCCCCAAGGTCCCAGCCCTGTCCTCGAGTGGTCCCCCAGGTTGCCGTACGGTCCCCCCCTACTTGTCCCTGGGGGGTCCCCAAGGTCCTGCTGACAGCCTGCGCCGCGGGGCAGGTGGACGTGCTGGTGACCACGGCGGGGGGCGTGGAGGAGGACATCATCAAGTGCCTGGCGCCCACCTACATTGGGGACTTCAGCCTGCGGGGCCAGGACCTGCGCCAGAATGGCATCAACAGGTACGGGGCGGGGGGGGGGGAGGGGGGGAGGGGGTCCCCTCCCCAGTGCCGGGGTCCCCTCCCCAGTGCCGGGGTCCCCTCCCGGGCTGAGCCTGTCCTCTCCCAAGGATCGGGAACCTGCTGGTGCCCAACGACAACTACTGCAAGTTCGAGGACTGGCTGATGCCCATCCTGGAGCAGATGGTGGATGAGCAGGAAACACAGGTGGGGGGCGGGGGGGCCCCAGCCCGGACCTCTGGGTCCTCCCTGGCTCTGGGGGGGTGGGGTGGGGGGACATGGGGACGCAAGGGGACAAGGGGCTGGGGGTGCTGAGCGTGGTGGTCCGGCAGGGCACGAGGTGGACGCCCTCCAGGATGATCGCGCGGCTGGGCAAGGAGATCGACAACCCCGAGTCGGTGTGCTACTGGGCACAGAAGGTAGGGGGGGGGGAGGTGGTCACCCCGGGTGTCACCGCTCTGGTGGGGGGGTGTCACTGCCCCGTCACCGCCCCGTCACCGCCTCCTCTCTCTAGAACAACATCCCAGTGCTGAGCCCCGCGCTCACCGATGGCTCCCTGGGGGACATGATCTTCTTTCACTCCTACAAGCACCCGGGGCTGGTGCTGGACATTGTGGAGGGTGAGCATGTCCCCAGGGGGGGTGTCCCCAGGTCCCCCCACAAATGTTGGGGTGTTTCCTCCCTCCCCCCCCCCCCCCCCCGGGGTCCCCTAACAGCCATCTCCGCCCGCAGACCTGCGCCTCATCAACACCCAGGCCATCTTTGCCAGGAAGACGGGAATGATCATCCTGGGCGGGGGGCTGGTGAAGCACCACATCGCCAACGCCAACCTGATGGTGAGGGGGGGATGGGGGCCACCCCCCGCCATGTCCCCAGGGATGGGGGGGGGGGGACCTCACCCCACTTCTCACCCCACAGAGGAACGGAGCCGATTTCTCTGTCTACGTCAACACGGCGCAGGAGTTCGATGGCTCCGACTCGGGGGCGCGGCCAGACGAGGCTGTGTCCTGGGGCAAGATCCGGATGGATGCCACCCCTGTCAAGGTGGGGCGGGGGTCCCTGAGGGATTCGGGGTGCCCGGCGGAGGCGGGGGCTCCCCCATCCTCACCCCCTCTTCCCTGTGCCCAGGTCTACGCCGATGCCTCCCTGGTGTTTCCGCTGCTGGTGGCGGAGACGTTTGCCCAGAGAGCCGATGCGTTCGCCTCGGGGACGCCGGGAGACTGAGCCGGTGGCAGGGTCTCCCTTGGGGGTGACACCCCCCCCCCCAAGCCCCTAGTTTGGGGGAGCCAAGCCCCCCAGTACCTCTGCAGGGGCTCAGTGCGCCCAGGCTCCGCTCCCTGCGCCCTACACACCAGCACGCGCCGAGCAGGAGAGAGCAGGGCGCTTCCCCTGCCTGGCGGAACGGGGGAGCCGGGACCCCTGCGCCACCGTCCGTGTGTCCCCAGCCCCCCCAGCAGTCTGTCCCCAGCCCCCCCCTCCACCTGCCCGTGTCCCCCTGCTCCGTCCGCCCGTTCCCCTCTCCCCAACGCTTGTATTTATTGGAGCTGCTTGGGCCGTGCAGCTCCGTGCGCTCCCAATAAAGCACCGGGGCTTCTCCACACTGGGGGGGTTTATTCCTTGTTAGTGGGGGGATGCGGATGGGCACGCCGGGTGCCCCCCACCCAAACTGTGTCACGTGGCGGTATTGTCCCCCTCGGGCTGGAAGGTCTCCTCGCGCCAGAGCTGGATGTGGCCCTCGGTGGCGGCGAGCAGGCAGGGCAGGGTGGGGTGGAAGGCAAGTGACTGCACCACGCCGCGGCCCACCTCCAGGCTGAGCGCCAGCGAGCCCTGCGGGGGTGGGGGGCGGTGTCAGGATGGGGAGGGGGCTCCCCTGGGACCCCCGAAGTGTGGGTTTGGCCCCTCGGACTCCGCCTCCTCACCTCCACGAGGTCCCAGAAGTAGACGCTGCCATCCTCAGAGGCACTGCCCACGTGGGTGTCCTGCTCGCTTAGCACGCAGTCCAGCCGGTACGCCGTGCTGCGGTGGCCCGTGTACCTGTGGGGGGTCCCAGGGGGGACAGGGTGAGGTGGGGACCTCTCCACAGCTTCCCCCGGGGGGGCACAGCACCGTGGGGAGGGGGCTCCTACTCGCCCAGCAGCTCCCCCGTCTCCTTGTCCAGTAGGCGCAGGGTAGAGTCGAGGCTGGCGGCCAGGGTGCACTGCCCGTCCTTGCTGAAGCACACGCTGGTGATGGGGCCTGGGAGCAGGCAGGAGTCTGGGGGTGTCCCGGGAAGCGCCCCCCATCCCTGGGAGCCCCCCCCCATGGGACCCCCCCCCAGCATCCTGCATGCCCCCACTCACTCCCAATGTAGTCACAGTAGAGCTGGCCGGCGCGCAGGTCATAGCGTCGGACACGGCCATCCACAGAGCTGTGGAGCCGGGGGGGTTAGCGGGGGGGGGCAGGAATCCCCGACGCTGGGGGGGCCCCCCCGTCCCCATCCCTCACCCCGAGAGGATCTCGTGATCGGAGACCTTCACGCTGGAGACGCCGTCCTTGGCCTCGTCCAGGACTTGGACGGGGTCGGGGCGGCGGGAGCGGCAGTCCCAGCACCGGACGGTGGAGTCGATAGAGCCTGGTCGGGGGCGGAGAAAGGTGGTGTCGGGGGGGGAGGGGGGGGCTTTGGTACCGGTGGGACCCCCACCCCCAAGACCACTCCACCCCCTTACCGGACACTATGATGGTGGCTTCCTCATTGAACTGGACGCAGTTCACTTTCTGTGGGAGAAGCGGCGACTCAGTGCTTCACAGGGAGCCCTGACCCCCCAGACCCCCTCCCCGAGCCCACCCCCCCCTCCCCAAATCATCCCTCCCCTGTGTCCTCACCCCCGCGTGGCCCCGGTACTTGCGGACCACTTGCCCGGTGGCCACGTCCCACAGTGCCACGGTCTTGTCGGCCCCGCAGGAGCAGAGCTGGCTGTTGTCGAAGGAGCTGGGGGAGACCCCCATCAGTGGGGCTGGGGGTCCCCAAGGGGTGGGGGTCCCCACAGCCCCCCCCCCGCCCCTTACCCGGCAGCATCCAGCACCTCGTAGCCGTGCCCCTGGTAGGTGCGCAGCGCCGTGCCCTTGTGCGGGTTCCACAGCTTCAGGGACTTGTCGCTGCCACAGGTCATGCAGTAGTTCCCATCCACTGGGGGGGGGGCTGAGGTGACCCCCGAGCACCCCAAAGGCGCCGCCCCTCCCCCCCCCGTTACCCCCCCGGGACTGGAGCCTGGCTCCCCTTTTCCTGACCATGGGACAGAGACCGGGGCTGTGCTGCCCCCCTGGGATGGGATCAAGAAGTTGGGGTCCCTGTGGCCCTGGGATGGGGGCCGGGTCCCCGTTCCGCCCCCCCGGGTCCCCGTTCCCGCCCCCCCGGTCCCCGATGTTCCCCCACTCGGGTCCCCGGTGCTCCTCAACCCCCCCCCAGTCTCCGGTGTCCCCAGTACCCCACCCCCGGGTCCCCACCTCGGTCCCCGGTCGTCCCCCCCCCCCCGGGTCCCCAGTTTCCCCCCCGGGTCCCCAGTACCCCTCCCCCCCCGGGTCCCCACCTCGGTCCCCGGTCGTCCCCCCCCGCCCGGGTCCCCAGTTTTCCCCCCGGGTCCCCAGTACCCCCCCTCCGGGTCCCCACCTCGGTCCCCGGTCCCCCCCCCCCCGCCCGGGTCCCCGCCCCCGGTCCCCGGTGTCCCCAGTACCCCACCCCCGGGTCCCCACCTCGGTCCCCGGTCGTCCCCCCCCCCCCGGGTCCCCAGTTTCCCCCCCGGGTCCCCAGTACCCCTCCCCCCCGGGTCCCCACCTCGGTCCCCGGTCGTCCCCCCCCGCCCGGGTCCCCAGTTTTCCCCCCGGGTCCCCAGTACCCCCCCTCCGGGTCCCCACCTCGGTCCCCGGTCCCCCCCCCCCCCGCCCGGGTCCCCGCCCCCGGTCCCCGGTCCCCCCCCGCCCGGGTCCCCGCCCCCGGTTCCCCCGCCCCACCGTTGAAGCGCACGGCCCGCACCGCGCCCTGCCCGCACTGCAGTGTCCGCACCCGCCGCCGCGGCAGCTCGGGGCGGGGGGGCCGGGGCCGCGGGAAGGCCATGGCGTGGCCGGCACCGGCACCGGCACCGGGGCCTCTTCCGGCGGCGGCGGAAGCGGGCGGCGGGGCGGCATGGCGGATCCGCGGCGGCCGGCGCGGGTGGCCAGGTGGGGCGGGGGGACACCAGAGGGACCGGGGGGGGGGGGGGACCGGGGGGACCGGGAGAGGAGCGAGAGAGGGACCGGGGGGGGGGGGGGGGGGGACGACCGGGAGAGGAGCGAGAGGGGGACCCCGGGGGGGGGCAGAGGGACGAGGGTGGTCGGGAGGAAGGGGGGGGCTGAGGGACAGGGGGGGGCGAGAGAAGGGACGGGGGGGACACGGGGGGGTGAGAGGGGACGGAGGCGGCGGGGGGAGGCCCGAAAGGGGCCGGGGGGGGGGGGGGGGGCGGGGGGGGAGGGGGGGGGGGGGGGGGGGGGGGGGGGGGGCGGGGGGGGAGGGGGGGGCGGGGGGGGGGGGGGGGGCGGGGGGGAGGAGGGGGGGGAGGGAGGAGGGGGCCGGGGGGAGGAGGGGGCCGGGGGGGAGGCCCGAAAGGGTCCGGGGGGGGGAGGAGGGGGGGCGGGGGCCAAAAGAGAGAGGGCTGGGGGGGACCGGGGGGGGGGGGGGCGGGGCGCAAGAGGGGCCTGGGGGAGACACCAGAGGGATCTGGGGGGGCCCAGGAGGGCCGAGAGAGAGGCCTGGGGGGGGTGGGGGGGCCAGAAGAGGGACCAGGGGACACGAGAGGCACCGCGAGAGGGGACTGGGGGGGCACCGGGGGGGACCAGAGGGACTAGAGAGATGATGGGAGGGGGCCCAGGGACCAGTAGAACGGCCCGGGAGAGGGACCGGGGGGGGTACCAAAGAGGTGGGGCGGGGGGGGGGGGGCAAGAGTGCTGCGTGGTGGGGAGCAGAGGGACCGGGAAGGGGGGGACGGACCCAAAGAGGCTGTGAGGACCAGAGGGGGCGGGAGAAGGGACCGGGATAGGGACCGGGACCCTGGCCTGTCTGATGCCCCCTGCCCCAGGTACAAGCCACCGGCCAGCGAGACTAACCCGGCGCTGGAGGACCCGACGCCCGACTACATGAACCTGCTGGGGATGGTCTTCAGCATGTGTGGGCTCATGCTCAAGGTGGGGCGCTGGGACTGGCCTGGGGTGGGCGGCGGGATGGGATTTGGGGGGGCTGAGGGCCGGTCTCGGACGGTTCGGGGGGGGGCTGATTGCTGTTGGGGGCACAGGGACCATCCGGGGGGGGGGGGGGGGCGGGGCGGTTCAGGGAGCCGGGGAACTTCCCTGGGGGTGTTGGGGTGGTCAAGGGCCAAGGGGGAGCCGGGCCTGTGCGCAAGGGTGGTTATAGGGGGGGCTCAGGGGGGGACGGGGGGGACAGGGGCCGTCCCCATGCCATACCCCGCTGCCCACAGCTGAAGTGGTGCGCCTGGATTGCCGTCTACTGCTCCTTCATCAGCTTCGCCAACTCCCGCAGCTCCGAGGACACCAAGCAGATGATGAGCAGCTTCATGTGAGCGCTGGCAGCCCCCCCCCCCCCGGCGGTGCCACGTCCCCTAAAGAGGGGACAGCGGGGAGACCGGCCTGGTGGCCTGGTTTTGGGGGGTCTGTGTGTGTGTGTGTGTGGGGTCCCTGAAGCCTGGCCTGGTGTTTCTCCCTCTTCCAGGCTCTCCATCTCAGCCGTGGTGATGTCCTACCTCCAGAACCCCCAGCCCATGTCCCCCCCTTGGTGATTACCCCCGGGAGGATGCTCACTGTGTGGACGGGGGTGGGGGGTGTAATAAAGCAGGGGGACAATAAACGGGGCGCCGGGGCACGTTGCGTGGTCATTGTGGTTTGTACCTGCGGGGGCTGGATCCCGCACAGAGCTGCGGTGTCAGCAGGCTGGTGGGGCGGCCGGACCCCCCCCGGGCTTGCGGGAACCCCAGGGGTGGGAGATCTGGGGGGGGGGGCAAAATGGCGGCTGAGGGTGGCAGGAGTCGAGGGAGGAATGGGGTGGGAGGCCTGGGGGAGCCCCGGGGGGAGCCCTGAAGGCAGAGGGGAGCCATGGAGTGGCAGAGGGGTTAAGGGGGGCTCCGGGGGGGGCTGAGGGGGACCCCGGGGGCGGCCAGAACCGAGCGCTTCCCTCAGCACCTCGGCGCCATGGCCTCCGTAAGGGGATCCGGCTCCTCGACGCGCCATTGGAGGAGAGAGATGCCCGTCACTCGCTCTCCGCCGACCACGGCTCGGCGGGGGTGGGCTTTCCGGAGCTGCTAGACTTCATTGGCTGCTGGGGATTCTCCCACTGCCGGAAGGGCAATTGCCAACGCTCGCCCTGGGAGGAGGGGCTGGCGTTGTCAATCATAGGCGACCCTCCTTCTCATTGGCGCTAAATCCGTTATGTCACCGCCCCGTCTGCGAGGTATTCTCTGCCCGCCGTTAAGCGCCGCCCCGTCACAGCAGTTAATAAGGGCGCGGGGAGGCGTGGCCGAATCAGCTTTTCCCCGCCCTTCCCCGCCTATTGGCTCCCGGTTGCCCAGAGGGAGGGGTGTGGCCCCCCCGAGTCATGTGAACAGACGGTCACATGACCGCGCCCGCCGGCGGCATGGCGGTGCCCGGGGCGGCGGCGCCGTTCTTCCTCCTCCTCCTTCTCCGGGCAACGGCGGTCGCAGGCTGCGGGTACCAGGTGGGCCCCGGGAGCGGCTGGTGGGCACTGGGGTGTCCTGGGGGAACGGGGACTGGAGACACTGGGAGGGACGGGGGGAACTGGGGTGTCCTGGGGGCACTGGGAGGGACTGGGGAAACAGAGACTGGGCGGACTTGGGGAACTGGGGGAGGCTGGTGTGGACTGGAGGAACCGGGAGAGGCAGGGTGCACTGAGGAAATGGAGACTGGGTGAGAGCTGGGGGGGAACTGGGAAGCTGGGAGAGATTGTGGTGAGGGAGCTGGGAACCCGGGAGGGACTGGGTGGGGCTGAGGAAGCTGGGATAGTGGTGGAAACTTGGAGGGAACTGGGGAGATGTGGCTGGGGCAGCTGGGATAGGCTTGGGGGAACTGGGAGAGATCAGATGGGGTGAGTGGCAGGGGACTGGGAGAAGGAAACTGGGAATATGTGGGGCTGGGGAGGGGAAGGGAGTGGGAGCACTGGGATGGGGGTCCTGGGGGGCCTTGTTTGGGGTGCTGGGATGCGGCCAGACAGTAACAGCCACGTGCCCCAGCCAGGCGGTTACTGCTGGGTGGGGGAGGGGGGCAGCGTCCTGGCTTGTCCTTTGCCCACCCCCACCCCCCCCTTCTCCCCAGCGTCCCCACCCCCTGGTTTTTAGGAGCCGTTTGCATCCGCTCTGTCAATGCAACGGCTTCCTCCGGAAAGAGCTTGGGACCTGCCGGGGTTGGGGATGGTGAGCACAACCCCATACGAGCCCCTAGAGAATCCACTTTCACCCACAGTCGTGCCCACCCACGCGCCCCGACCTCCTCAACGTGCACCTGGTGCCCCACACACACGACGACGTGGGCTGGCTGAAGACGGTGGAGCAATACTACTACGGAGGTGGGTGTCCCTGCCCTGTCCCCCCCCACCCCCCCACGGTGGTGGCCGGGTGGGGGAGGGGCAGTGACGTCCCCAAGGCCACCACGGTGGCGCTTGTTGGGGGCAGAGGTGACAGCTCCAAGGCCGCTGTCCGGGTGGAGGTGACACGTGGCGGGGGCGAAGGGGCGCGGAGGTGGATTGGCACAGGGTGGCAGGGTGGGGGACAAGGGGACAAATCCTGCCCTTGGAGTGGGGACAGCACGTGGTGTCACAACCCTGGTTTGCTCCTTGGGGACCCCTTGCGTGCCCTCCCGCGATGTCCCCTGGATGTTGCCATGACCTTGTCCTCCCCCGTGTTCTGATGTCACCTGTGTCCCCACGGACGTTGCTGTGACCTTCTACCTCCCCCCTGGTGCTGGGTGCCCCCCCCCCCCCCAGTGCATAACGAGGTGCAGCACGCGGGGGTGCAGTACATCCTGGACTCGGTGGTGGCCCAGCTGGTGGCCGTCCCCTCCCGCCGCTTCGTCTACGCCGAGGTGGCCTTCCTGGCCCGCTGGTGGCAGCAGCAGGATGAGGCCACCCACCGCACCGTGCGCCAGCTGGTGGAGGAGGGTAGGGGGGGGCTGCTGGGGGGGGGGGGGGAGGGGGGCTTGGGTGTCCTTGGGGGCACACAGGGTCATGGGGGGCACATGGGGTGTCTGGGGGGGTTATGGAGGTGCACAGGGACATGGGGGGGGTCACTGGGGTGTCTGGGGGATTATGGGGGGGACGCTGGGGTGACTGGAGTGTCTAGGGTGGTTACAAGGGGCGCACAGGGATATGGGGGGGTGTCTGGGGGGTTTAGGGGGGGCTCTGAGGGGCTTAGGGGGGGCCCTGGGGTGTCTGGGGGGTTATGGGGAGGCACGAGGGTTTCTGGGGGGTTTATATGAGTGCACCGGGACGTGGGGGGGTTACGGGGGGACCTCTGGGGGGGTTTATGGGGGGGCACAGAGATGTCTGGGGTGTTACGGGGGTGTCTGGGGGGTTATGGGAGGGCACAGAGGTGACGGGGGATATGGGGGGGCCTATGGGGGGATTATGGGGGGTTATGGGGGACACTGGGGTGTTGGGAGGGCATGGGGTGACTGGGGGTTATGGGAGGGCACAGGGGTGACTGGGGGGTTATGGGGGTCCTGTGGGGGGTTTATGTGGGAGACTGGAGTGTCTGGGTGGTTATGGGGGTGCAGAGGGACACGGGGGGGCCCTGGGGTGCCTGGGGGCTGCAGTAAGCCTGGGGGGCGCCCCCAAAGGGGGAAGCAGCCGCCTCCGGGGTACCCCCTGGGGACCGGGGGCGCTGGCGGGGCGAGGTGCCACATGTCCCCAGCCCCCCCTTGTCCCCGCAGGGCGCCTGGAGTTTGTGGGGGGGGGGGCTGGTGCATGAGCGACGAGGCAACCACCCACTACGGCCCCGCCATCGAGCAGCTGGCGCTGGGGCGCCGCTTCCTCGCCCGCCACCTGGGCGCCTGCGCCACCCCCGCATCGCCTGGCAGATCGACCCCTTCGGCCACTCCGCCAGCTGGCTGCCATCTTCCCAGGTCTGGGACCGCCCCCACCCCCCACCCCCCCCCCCCCCTTCATTCCACAGCCCCCACTCCACCCCGGGGTGCGGGGGGCCCGGCTGACCCCCGGCGCCCTGCAGATGGGCTACGACGGCTCTTTCGTGGGGCGAGTGGACCACCAGGACAAGGCGGCGCGGGAGGGGCTGGGGGATGGAGATGCTGTGGCGCCGCCCCCCCCCGACGGCGACCTCTTCACCGGTGGGTTGGGGTCCCACAGTGTCCCTGGGGTCCCCCAGACTGCTGTGTGGGGGGGGGGTTCCCTGTCTGGGGGGTCACGCCACCCCCCGAGCCCCCCCACGTCCCTGCGCCACCCCCAGCCCCCCCCAGGGCTGTCACATCCTGGGGACCCCTCTGTGATATTTTTTACTTTTTTATTTAGTGTGGGCTGCTATTACTATTTTTATCTCATCTTTTTCTGAGATGTAATTTTTTTTTTATCTCATCGCCCTCTGGGTTTGACTGGTTTTTTTTATTTTTTTACTTTCTCATTCTCGGGGGTACAGGGATTTTATTTATTTATTTTATTTCATCATCCCCTGGATATAATTTATTATTATTTTCATTCATTCCCCTCAGGGATATGAGATTTATTTTTTTGTTACGTCATTTCCCTAGGATACGATTTTTTAAACTTTTTTTTTTTTTTTAAATCTTATTCTCCTTTGGGTTGTTTAGTTTTGGTTTTTTATCTCATTCCTTTCTGGGATGTGATTTGTATTTTTTTATCTTGTTCCCTTCTGGCATATTTCTTTGTTGGCTTTTTTGTTTTTTTAATCTCATCCCTTTCTGTGATACAATATTTTTTTTTTTTTTCTAAATCTTGTCCCTTTCTGGGATATGCTTCTTTTATTTTTTTTTTTTTTTTTTTTTTTTTTTGAATCTTGTCCCCCAGGGATGCTCCCAAACCCCTCCCCAGCTCTTCTGTCCCTATCCCCACCCCCAGGCTGACCGGGGGAGGGGGGGCTGCCCCCAGGCTGACCGGGGGAGGGGGGGGCTGCCCCCAGGCATCCTCCCCAACGTCTACAACCCACCGCCGGGGTTCTGCTGGGACCAGCTCTGCTCCGACCCCCCCGTGGTGGACCAGGACAGCCAGGAGAACAACGTGGACACCATCGTCTCCGCCTTCCTGCAGATCGCAGCCAGCCAGGTGGGTACCCCTGGGTGCTGGGGGGGTGGGTGTGTGTGGCCGGGGGGCCGGGGTCTCCCCCTGGTGTGGGGGGTGCTGACCTGTGCCCCCCCCCCCCCCCCCCCCAGGCTGAGCGCTACCGCACCAACCACATCATCATGACGATGGGCTCCGACTTCCACTACGAAAACGCCAACCTGTGGTTTAAAAACATGGACAAGCTCATCGCCCACGTCAATGCGCGGGTGAGGAGGGGTCCGGGCCCCCCCATTCCCCACCCCCCACCCCCCCCCAGCCCAATCTCACCCCCTCCCCACTTTTTCCAGCAAGCCAACGGCAGCCGCGTCCACGTCCTCTATTCCACCCCGTCCTGCTACCTGTGGGAGCTGCACCGGGCTAACCTCTCCTGGTGAGGCTGGGGGGGGCTGGGGGGGGCTGGGGGGGGCCGGGGGGGGCGGGGCGGACAGACAGACGGACACAACTGCCCCCCCCCCCCGCCCCAGGTCCTTGAAGACGGATGATTTTTTTCCCTACGCCGACGGTCCCCACCAGTTCTGGACGGGTTATTTCACCAGCCGACCAGCCCTCAAGCGCTACGAACGCCTCAGCAATAACTTTCTCCAGGTGGGATGGTGGGATAACCCGCCCCCCCCGGGACCCCTGGGACCCCCACCCCTCTCGCTGACCCCCCCACACACACACACTTTCGCACCCAGATCTGCAGTCAGCTGGAGGTTTTGGCAGGAGCGGCGGCGCGGCAGGGACCCTACGGACCTGGGGACAGCTCTGTGCTCCGTAAGTGCCGGCGTGGAGCCCCCCCACGACCTCCTCGGACCCCCCCCCGACACCTTCCCACCCCCCCCCAGGCGAAGCCGTGGCCGTGGCGCAGCACCACGACGCCGTGAGCGGAACCGAGAAGCAGCACGTGGCCGATGACTACGCCAGGCAGCTGGCGGGGGGGTGGGGGAGCTGCCAGGTGAGACCACCCCCTCCGCCTGTTTGGCGGTGGGAAATGAAATGAGGGGTGGGGGTAGGGGCTGGGGGGTGAATCAGCATTGTGGCCCGGGGGGAAACTGGTGTGGCTGCGGGGGATGAACTGGTGTCTGGTGGGGGACAGGAGCCAATGGATGTTTTGGGGATGAGACACCCCCCCCCCCCAGCCAGCATTTTGGGGATGAGACACCCCCCCCCTCCCCCAGCCAGCATTTTGGGGATGAGACCCCCCAGCCCCAGCCCAACAAGCATTTTGGGGACGAGTCGAGTCCCGTCCCATCCCCCCCCCAGCCTCAACCAGCATTTTGGGGGACCGCAGCCAGCATCCTGGGGATGAGCCCCCAGCCAGCACCCTGGGGACAGGCGGGGGTCTGGGTGGCCAGAGGATGGGAGCTTGTGGCCGTGGCTGGGTGGGACACGGGCCGGTGACCCCCCCCCCCCCTCATTACTGGCCGCGCTGTATGACCGTGGCCGGCTCCCGGCAGGTCCTGGTGGCCAATGCCCTGGCCAGCCTCAGCGGCAGCAAGGAGAACTTCATCTTCTGCAACGCCCTCAACGTCAGCGTCTGTCCCCTGACGGAGGCGGCCGGCCGCGTGAGCACCTCGGGGGGGGGGGCTGGGGGGGGCGGGGGGTCCCGGCATGGCTAATGCAGTGTCCCTCTGTCCCCCAGTTCACCGTCATCCTCTACAACCCCCTGGGCCGTCGCGTGTCCTGGCCCATCCGACTGCCGGTCAACGGGGTGTCCTATGCGGTGTCGGACCCCCAGGGCCAGCCCGTGCCCAGCGAGGTGAGCTCTGGCCGGTCACCGCAGCCCCCCGCCCACCTGTGGCCCCCCTGACCCCCCCTGCTTGTCCCCAGGTTGTCCCCATCTCCAACTTCACCCGCCGGCTGCGGGGGGACGGCGGCAACGCCACCAGGGAGCTCCTGTTCCAGGCTTCCGCGCCCCCCCTGGGCTTCAGTGCCTTCACGGTCTCCCGGCTGAGCCGTCGGGACCCCCGCGGGCCCCCCACCCACGCCGCGGGGCTGTCGCAGCCTCAGGAGATCCAGAATGAGGTACGGCTCATGCGGTGCGCGTGCCCCCCCTCCCCAAGCGCTGGGTGCTGAATAGATGCAGGTTGGGGTCCTGGGGGCTTCAGTGAGTCCCTGGGCGAGGGGAAGCCCCCCTGTGTCAGAACCCCCCCAGGGGGAGGCACAGCATTGGCCCAGTTAAACCAGTGGGGTGATGGGAGGAGCAGGGAGGGGGCGGAGGGGGCGGGGGGCAGGTGTGAACCCACCACCCTCCCACCCCGCAGCATGTCCGGGTGCTGTTTGACCCCCTCACCGGGCACCTGAGGGAGATCCAGAACCTGGACAAGAGCATCTCGCTGCCCGTCTTCCAGAGCTTCTACTGGTGAGCACTGGTAGGGCAGAGGCACCTGGGTGCCTTCATCCGCGGCCTCTCATCATCCTCCTCCTCCTCCTGTCCCAGGTACAACGCCAGCGTCGGCAACGACGAGAGCCCCCAGGCATCGGGCGCCTACATCTTCCGCCCCAACAGCTCCGAGCCCATCCCCGTCTCCAAGCGGGTCTCCACGTACCTCGTGAAGGTGGGTGGCGGGATGGTGCCCCCCTGGGGTGTCCCCGTCCTGGGGTGTCCCAGGGTGCCAAGCCCGGCCATGTCCCCTGGCAGAACGCGCTGGTGCAGGAGGTCTACCAGAACTTCTCCTCGTGGTGCTCCCAAGTGGTGCGGCTCCACGCGGGGCAGCCTACGTGGAGCTGGAGTGGACCGTGGGCCCATCCCCGTGGCGTGAGTAAGGGATGGGTCGGTGCCCCCCCCCCCCCCCCCCCCGGGAAGCCCACCGCTCACCCCACATCTCTCCCAGGGATGGCTGGGGCAAGGAGATCATCAGCCGCTTCCAGACAACGCTGCAGACGGGCGCCCGCTTCTACACAGACTCCAACGGGCGGCAGATCCTGGAGCGCAGGTGGAGGCTGGTCCCAGGCGCTCGCCGCAGCCCCCCCAGCCCCCCCCCCCCCCTCATAACTAGCCTCCACCTTGTCCCCAGGCGTGACTACCGTCCCACGTGGAACCTGAGCCAGACGGAGCCCGTGGCGGGGAATTACTACCCCGTTAACAGCCGGATCTTCATCAAGGTACCGGCCTGGGGGTGGCGGCAGGGCTGAGGCTGGGGCAGAGCTCGTCACGTGTGGCACCTCCCTCCCTGCCCGCAGGACAAGAAGTTCCAGCTGACGGTGCTGACCGATCGCTCGCAGGGTGGCAGCAGCATCTTTGACGGCTCCTTGGAGCTCATGGTGAGGGGATGCAGCGCGGGCAGCCCCCCCGGCTGGGGGGGACACGCTGGCACGTAACCGCTGTGTGTGTCGTGTGTCCCCCCCCTCCCTGTCCAGGTCCATCGGCGGCTCCTGTACGATGACAACGGGTGGGGGGAGCCGCTGGTGGAGCTGGAGCCAACAACCAGGGGCTGGTGGTCCGTGGCTACCACCTCGTGCTCCTCGACACGGTGGAGGCGGCGGCCGACCAGCACCGGCCGCTAGCCCAGGAGCAGTTCATGGCGCCCTATGCCGTGCTGGCCCCCGGGGGGGGTCCCTCTTACCGCCACAGCCAGCCCACCCTGCGGCAGGTGAGGTGGGGAGGGGGCTGCCTGGGGAAAGGGGGGGGGCTGGCCCGGTGCCCCCCAACCCTCACTGTGTCCCCACAGTTCTCAGCACTGCGGCAGGAGCTGCCCCCCAACGTCCACCTCCTGACGCTGGCGCAGTGGGACGCCGGGGTCCTGCTGCGGCTGGAGCATCAATTTGAGGGGGGGGAGAGCGCCAACAGCTCCCGGCCTGTCACCATCGACCTCCTGGTGAGTGGGGGGGCCCGGGGGGCTGAGCCCAGGGGGGGCCCGAGGGAATCCCACGGACCTGACCCCTGGGGTGATCCCAGGGGACTAAGCCCTGGGGCAGGGGGGGGTGTGTCCCATGGGCATAATCCTAGGGGCTGAGCCTGGGGGGGGGGTCCTGGAAGGGTCCTGGGGCCTGAGCCTGGGGGGGTGGGTGGTCCAGGGGGTCCCGCGGGCCTCAGCCCAGCCAGGAGCCAACCCTGCAGCTGGGCTCCCCCCACGGCTCAGCTGCCCCAGCCCCAAGGGGCTCCCCGATCCCGGAGCTGATCCCAGAGGTGATCCCACCTGTGGGGCTGGGTGTGGGGCGGTCGCTGACCGCTCCCCCCGCCCCCCCCAGACTCTCTTCTCGGCATTCACCGTCACCTCGGTGCAGGAGATGAGCCTGGGAGCCGACTTGCCCCTCGAGGCCATCTCCCGCCTGGTCTGGACCCCGGCCACAGGTACTGGGAGGGGCCGGGGGGGCCGGGGGGGGGGTGGGCTGGGAGCCTCCCCTCACCTCTCCCCTCATCCAGGTTCAGCCCAGTCCCGACCAGTCCGCAAACTGGACCCCAGCCACATCACGCTGCAGCCCATGGAGATCAGGACCTTCCTGGCCACCGTGCAGCACAAGGTGCCTGGAGCTGGCCCGGGGGGTCTCTGAGCAGCCCCTCTCCCCCTGCGGGGGCTCTTCCCCTGTGCCCCCCACCCCCCCCATAAGTGCATTAAAAACCACGAGACTTTTCTCAGGCATGATTTAATGGGGGTGAGACGTAGCATCAGGGTTGGGGGGCGGCCGGGGGCTCCCCCTCATGTGAGTAGCAGCACCGGGCACCCAAGGAGCAGTTTCCCTGCAGGAGAGGAGATGGGTGAGGGGGCTGGGGGCGCCCCCCCCCCCCCCCCCCTTTTATTCCTGATGTCCCCCACCTTGTTCCCAGACCTTCACCCACCTCCCTGAAGCGTTTGCAGGGGAAGCTTTTCAGGCTGGTGCCGTCCTCCGTCCGCTTCGTCCGTTTGTTTTGGTGCCGCTTCCGCATCTCCTGGAGGGAGGAAGAGATGCCACCCCTGGGGGGGCCACGAGCTGAGGACTGGGGGGGAAGGGGGGGAGGAGATGTGTCCCCCCTCCCCCCCCCCAGAAAAAAAAAGACAGAATGAGGGACTCTTCCCTCGTCATCGCCTTTTTTTGGGGGTCTTTATCCTCCCCTCCTGGCAAAAGGCCGGGGTACAACCCAACACCGTTTTGGTCTCACTTGTTTGGGGGGGGAGGGGGGGGGGCTGCTGGGTGCCCGACCCCACCATCGGCTACCCGAGAAGCGCCCCCTGCCCTTACCCAGCCTTGGCCCTAGCTTTGGGCCCCCAAAAAGCTTCAGGGTTTTCCGGGAAGCGCTTCAAGCCACGTTTTCTGGAGCTGGGGTTGGCATCGTCGCGGAGTGTGAAGGATGCTTGGAGCCTGGAAGGGGGGAGTTAGGGGGGGTGTGTCAGAGCCGTTTTGGGGGGTCAGCGAGGTGGGGCCCTGCCCCTCACTGTCCACTGCGGGGTCGTACGTGGGCTCCACGGAGAGGATGCGGGAAGCCGGGCTGGTCTCTGCGAACCGCTCGCGCTTCACTGGGTGGATTTTGGCCTGGGGGAGACGAGACGGGGGGGGGGGGGTCAGCTAAGCCCCAGGGTTGGGGGGGGGGGGGGGGGGCGCCTTGAGCCCCCACTCCTCACCCAGCAGCGCATGATGTCCCAGAGCACGCCAGGCGGCGCATCCGTCTTCACAGCGTTCTTGCAGGCGTGGGAGAGCGAGACACGGTAGCCAGCGTGCAGGAGGGCAGACCTGGGGGGGGGCAGGGGGGGCACAGGGGTGAGCCAGAGGAGGGGGCGGTGGGTGTGCACAAGCAGGAGGGGCAGGGGGCTTGGGGGGGCGAGTTTGGGGGGGATTCGGGGTGGCTCTGGGGGCTGGTGGCAGAGTTTGTGGGGGGGGGGGAGCTCCAGCCCCAGGAATTTGGGTGGGGTTTGGGGAGCTCTAGCCCTGGGGAACTGCTGGGGGGGGGGGGGTGTTTCAAAGTGCCCTGGGGGCTCTAGGGGGCTCGGGGGGGCTGTAGGAGGTTTGAGGTGGCTCCAGCCTGGGAGCGTGGGGGTGGCTGTGGGGGATTTTGGGGGGGCCCTACCTGAACTGCAGCAGCGAGGGGGTGTTGCAGTGGATGGTGCTGCTGAGGCTGTCCAGGGTGTAGTAGAGCGGGACGTCGCTGAGCTCCTGCCCTCGGCGCATGGAGAGCGGCAGGGTCAGCACCAGCCCCCAGACTCAGAGGGGGGGGCGGCAGGCTCAGCCCTGCCTCGCGCACAGGGGGCCGGAGCCGTCCCCATCCCCCCCCCCGTCGTGTGTGTGTGCCCCCCAATACCTCGGTGATGACACTGAGCATCCCCCGCATGCGCTCCTCCGTCTGGAAGCGCCCGGGGCTGCTCTCCAGCGCTGCCAGCACGTTTTCCACGAAGGCCACGTCATGCAGGGGCTCAGCCCACATGGGACCACCCAGCTGGGGAGGGGGCGGGGGGGACACACAAGGGGCGGGGTGGGGTGTCAGTGCCAGAGGGGGACACACCAAGGGGACAGAGGGGACACGCACCCACCTGGTGCCGCTGCTGGCAGTACTCACAGGTGGGACCCACAGGTGGCCCCGTGGCTGCCCCGTACTTGAAGCTGGAAGGGGGAAATGAGGTGTGAGAGAGCCCCCCACCCTCACAGGGCACCCCCCACCCTCACAGGGCCCCCCGCCATACCCAGTGCCATGGCTCGTGACTTTGCCCAGGCGCTGGAGGTGGTGGGTGCCGCAGCCCACGCAGTGGTACACCAGAGCCTGCTTGCTGCCGGGACAAGGAGGTGGGGAGGGGGGTCAGGGGGCAGCCAGAGGGTGCAGCCCCCTCCCACCTGGCCTGCCATCACCTGGCCGAGGCTTTCACCTTCGCCTGCCCCGTGAAGACCCGCACGAAGACGCGGATGTAGAAGTCGGCGCTGACCGAGAGCAGCGGCACGATGAAGCGCTGGTAGCAGTTGGCACGGCTGTCCAGGCTGTGCAGGATGATCCGGAGGGCCTGGGGAGGGGGGGATAGGACAGCCCTGACCAGCTGCCCGCCCCTGCAGTGCCAGCAGGAGGGTGGGGGTCTCGGGGAACCCCCAAGCACTCACCATCTCGTGGCAGAACTTGCCCTTGAGGGACACGGCCCCATATTTGCTGTAACAGGTTTCGGCGCTGTTGCCTGCCATCACGCCCATGTCTGTGCAGGTGACACAGAGCAGCCCTGCCCGGGGTGGGGGGTCAGGGGGTGCCACCAGGAGGAGCCAGTGGTCCAGGAGACCCCCCCCAGCCCCCCTGCTCACCTCCCTCGCTCACAGCCTGCACAGCGGCATCCAGGAAGGGCGCGGGGCTGCCGTAGGGGTCCAGATCGATCACGTCAAAGGGCTCCCTGTCTGCCTTGCACTGGTACATCAGCATCCTGGGGGTGGGAAGGGGGGTCCCGGGGCCATGGAGAACCCAATCAGCCCCCCTCGATGTCCCAGAGCCCCCCAGCCCTCATGAGGCCCCACATGAACCACAGGGGCCCAGCACCTGCTGGGAGGGACTGGTGGGGGTCCCCACGAACCAGCCCCACCTTAGGGCTGCACCCCTCGGTGCAGCAGGGGCAGCATATCCCCCCTGAGCCCCACCACAGGGACACTGGGACCAGCTTGAAGCCTGATCCTGGGTGTCCCGAGGGTGCTGGGCAGGGGTGAACCACAGCATCCCACTCCCCAGCAGGCTTCAGGGTGGGGTGCCGGGGGGGAGCGCAGAGCGGGTACCTGGCGTCGGCCATGCGGGGGGCCACCAGGGCCCCCACCCCGTTGAAGGCCACGTTGCGGTTCATCAGCTCCACCGCCCGGGCTGAGAAGTCGTTGGCCACCACGGCCCGTAGCCCCGGCACCTCCTTGGCGAAGCGGATGGAGCGGAGCCCCGAGGCCGCCAGCGCCTCCAGCACCCGCAGCCCTCCCTGTGGGGAGAGGGAGCTGCCAACGGGGGCTGGGGGGGGGCCAGCAGGGCACAGACCCCCTGGCGGGGGACAGAGGGAACCCTGCAGCCCCCCACCCACCCCAGCACCTCGCAGGCTTCTCCAGGCTTCACTGTCTGTGGGGCCTCGGGCGCTGGTGCGGTGTCACCATCCTCTGGTGGCTGCGTGTTCCCCGTGTCCATCTTCTCCTCCCCGGGGAGGACGACTGGAAAAGAGGTAGGGGGGCTGGTGGCAGAGTCCTGGGGATGGAGACCCCAAGGACGGGGACCCCAAGGATGTGGCCAAGGGGTAGCCCAGGGGACCCCGAGATTGTACCTACCCTGGATCCCCTTTGGCTGCAGCTGGAGCCGAGCAAACTCCGTCATGACGGCGCAGCTGAGGGGGACGGGGCATCAGGGACCCTCCTGGAGGGGGAGGGGGTGATCCCAACCCCTCCTAGTCCCCCTGGAGCAGCGTAGCCCCCCCCCCCACAGTCCTCCCAGGACACACTAGAGCCCCCCATAACCCCCAGGGGCACACAAGAGTGCCCCACAATCCTCCCAGGTCACCCCAGAGCCCCCCACAATCCCCACAGCACACCCCAGAGCCCCCCATAACCCCCTGGGTTACCCCAGAGTCCACCACAATCCCCTTGGGACACCCCGGAGCCACCACAATCCCCCCCTGGACACTCCTCCAGAGCCCCCCACAGTCCTCCCAGGACATCCGAGAGCCCCCCATAATCCCCTGGGATACTCCAGACTCTACCACAATCCTCTTGGGACAACTCAGAGCCCTCCCAAGACACCTGAGAGTCCCCCACAGTCCTCCCAGGACACACTAGAGCCCCCCATAATCCCCCAGGGACACACAAGAGCTCCCCACAATCTTCCCAGGTCACTCCAGATCCCACCACAATCCTCCCAGGACACCCCAGATCCCACCACAATCCCTCCAGCACACCCCAGAGCCCCCCACAGTCCTCCCAAGACACCCCAGAGCCCCCCATAACCCCCTGGGTTACCCCAGAGTCCACCACAATCCCCTTGGGACACCCCAGAGCCCCCCACATCCTCCCAGGACACCCCAGAGCCCCCACAATCCCCCCAGCACACCCCAGAGCCCCCCACAATCCTCCCAGCACACCCCAGAGCCCCCCACAATCCTCCCAAGACACCTGAGAACCCCCCACAATCCCCTCAGGACACCCCAGAGTCCCCCTGGGACAGCTCCATGGCCTCTCAACCCTCCTGAGACACCCCGGAGCCCCCCCTGTGACCCCACCAGGGCAACCCTGAGCCCCCCCTGCCCCCTCCATGATGCCCCTGGGCCTCCCAGCCCCACTCACGTCAGGTCGCGGTTGAAGCCCTGCACGGGGTTGTAGAAAACCTCGTTGGCACTGGGGAAGAGGATGGTGGCTCGGCCCTCGGAGATCAGCGTCTCGCCAGTCCCGGGGGGGCTCCCGGGTCCCGGGGGAGGCCCAGAGCCGTTGGGGGAGGCCCCATCCATGGCAGCGGGACCGCGGGGGAGGCCCGAGCTGGCTCTGCGAAGGGCACTGAAGGCAGCCGCTGCGGCTGGGGGGGCGGGGGGGTTAATGTTGTACTGGAGCGGCCTGGGGGAGATGGAGCCGTCTGGGGGGGAGAGGGCACGGGGAAAAGAGGGACACCCCCAAAAGGGGGAGCAAGGGGTGGGGAATGCAGAAGGAGACGACCCCCCCGCGGGGGGAAATGGGGGGGGTCAGGCGAGGGGAGCGGGCACGGAGCCGGGGGTCGAACCCCCAGGGCAGGACCGAGGTAGGGTGGCGCCCCCCACCCCCAACAACAACACGTGGCGCAGGACAAGGCCGGGCACCCCCAGCGCCGCACGCACTGCGCCAGGCCACGCCCCCCGGCCTCGCCCCTTCAGGACACGCCCCCGCTTCTCCTCCCCCCCCCCCGCCGCCGGTAACATCCCCCCTCCCCGCCCCCCCCCGCCGCTCACTCGCCCGCGCCGCCCCGCGCATCCTCCGCGCCGCCCCTCACATGGGCGCCGCCATCTTGCGGCGGGCGGCATGCGGTCACGTGACGCGCGGCCGACGGTGCCTCGCGAGTGCCATAAAACCTCCGCCGGCCCCGAAACGCGGCCGGGAAACCGGATCCTGAGGAAAGGGGGGAGGACCCCGGCTTGATCCCACCCATAGCCACCCAGAGGGGGACCCCTAGCTGATCCCGCGTGCGGGGCAGGGACACCCGTGGCTTTGCGCGTCGCCCTCCTCCCTGCCGTTATCTCCAATGGGAGCGCAGGGAGGGTGTCGCGGAGCTGCTCGGCGCTCGGCTGGTCAGGCCTGCGCCGGGTGCGCATGCGCGGGCGGCGCGCCGGGTGATGCGGCGTTCGGCTGAGCGCGCCTGTCGCACAATGAATGGCCGCTGAGCGCGGCGGGGACGGGGACGGGCACCGGCAGCGGCACCGGGAGCGGCCGGAGCCGCAGCGCAGCGCCCCCCCGGCCTCCGGTAAGGCGGAGACAGCCCCTCCCCTTCCCCAGCCCCGCCACCCCCCCGCCTCCCGCCCCCTCGGGCCTGGCCCCGCCCCCCCGGCCTCCTCCCCCCTCCCCCCGTTACTCCCCCCCTCCCCCCCCCCCCCCGTCCCGGGCCTTTCCCCCTCCCCCCCATTTCCTTGGGCCTGCGCCGCCTTCCCGCCCCCCGGGTTGGGGGATCCCCCTGCGCCTCCCCATTACCCAGGGAGTGCGCCCCCCCCCCCAGATCTGGGGATCCCCATCCCTTCCCGCCCCCCCCGCCTGTGTTTTGGGGTCCTCCCACCCCTGGACCGGGGTGTTTGTCATCTCCCCCCGCCCCGAAATTTGTGTTCTCCCCGTTGTTTCCCCCAGGTGGGGGGATACCCCCCCATTGCTCCCTCCGAGGGGTCGTGGGCCCCCCTGTCTCACCCCCAAGGAGTGGGGGTCCCCCCTGTCCCCAGCCTGGGGAGTGGGTTTCCCCCCCCAAAAAATGGGGAAACTTCGTTCTTCCCAGAATGGGGGGGTCTCCGTGTTCCCCGTCCTGTCCCCCCCCCAAGTCCTGTGGAACCCCTATTCCCCCTCAAGGAATAAGATCCCGTAAAGCCCCTGCCTGAAGTGTGGGGTGTCGTGTCCCCCCCCCGCCTCCCCCAAATGTTGGAGACCCCCTGGTCCTCCCCAGCTGGAGGGGTCCTCTCACCACCCTAGAGGAAGGGGGGGATACCCCGTATTTACCAGAACTGCCCCCCCACCTCAGCTGGGACCCTGCTAGGCCCGGGGCACCCCTTGGCCTGAGCACCCCCATGTCCCTATGCCTGGGGACCCCTCCTCAGATAGGGACCCCCCCTCGAAAATGCCACCCCAAAAGGGGAAACCTGCTGCTTCCTCCCACCCCACCGTGTCTGTGTGTCCATCCAGCCTCACCCCCCTCTTCTCCCAGCTGGCGACCCCTTCCCCAATCTCGGGGGGGGCTCTGAGCCCCCCCGGGGCATCCCCCAATTTGTGGGGCACCCACACCCCATTGAAAGCCCATTTGGGGGGTTCTCCAGCCCCATTTTTCAGTCGTGTCCCCCTCCCCTCCCCCCCACCCAACCCGGGATGGGGAGTTGTTCCTGGGGCAGCCCCAGACTGGGGGGCTGGGAGGGGGGAGATGGGGGTCCAGGTGGGTGCCAGGGTGAGCTCAGTTTTGGGGGACACACTGGACCCCTGTGGGGCCATGTCTGAATTCCTGTGCCTGGTCTGTTCCTCATCTCTCTGTCCCTGTCCCCTTCCCGCCATGTCCTGCCCCCATCCTCTGTCCCCCCTCCCCCCATCTCTGCCCTTCTCCACGTGCCTCGCTGTCTGTCTGTCCCCATGTCCCTGCCCTGCTGCCTGTCACCGCTGCGTCTCTGCCCCATCTGTGTGTCCTCATACACTGCTCCTGGGGTCCCTGTTCCCCTGGGGCTGCCCCCCTTCCCTCTGTGTCGCTGTCCCCGCTGTCCGTGCGTGTCCCCCACGTCTGCCCCATGCCCCGTGTCCCTGTCCCCGTGTGTCCCCCACGTCTGCCCCGTGCCCCGTGCCCCTGTCCCCGTGTGTCCCCCATGTCTGTCCCATGTGTCCTGCATGTCTGTCCTGTGTCCCCCCTGTGTTTGCCCCGTGTCCCTGCCTCCATGTGTCCCCCACATCTGCCTGGCTCCTTACTCACCCATGTCCATGGTCCCTATGCCTGCCCTACTCCCTGTGTCCCTCTCCCCCCCCCGTCCACCCCACTCCCCGTGTCCCCATCCCCACCCCTGCCCCGTGTCCCCCTCCTCGTCCCCACAGGCCCCCGTCGGCTCCCGCGATGGCTCAGACGCTGCAGATGGAGATCCCCAACTTTGGGAACAGCATCCTGGAGTGCCTGAACGAGCAGCGGCTGCAGGGGCTGTACTGCGACGTCTCGGTGGTGGTGAAGGGCCACGCGTTCAAGGCGCACCGGGCCGTGCTGGCCGCCAGCAGCTCCTATTTTCGGGACCTTTTCAACAGCAGCAAGAGCGCGGTGGTGGAGCTGCCAGCCGCCGTCCAGCCCCAGTCCTTCCAGCAGATCCTCAGCTTCTGCTACACAGGACGGCTGAGCATGAACGTGGGCGACCAGTTCCTGCTGATGTACACGGCCGGCTTCCTGCAGATCCAGGAGATCATGGAGAAGGGGACTGAGTTCTTCCTCAAGGTCAGCTCGCCCAGCTGCGACTCGCAGGGGCTGCACGGCGAGGAGGCACCCTCCTCCGAGCCCCAGAGCCCCGTGGCTCAGACCTCGGGGTGGCCCTCGGGCGCTGCCGCCCTGCCCCTGGTCTCGCGGGTGAAGACGGAGCAGGGAGAGCCCGAGGGGGTGCAGTGCACCTTCGTGGTCAAGCGCCTCTGGGATGGCGGCCCCAAGGACGGTGCCGCCGGCGGCAATGGCAGCCGTAAGATGGCCAAATTCTCCGCGCCCGAGCCGGGACGCCAGCCGCAGCCCCCAGCCCCAGCGGCTGCAGCGGGGCCAGCCCCAGCGGCAGCGGCGGCGGCAGCGCCCGGCCCCAGCGCGGCTGACCAAACCAGCCCCGGCGGCACGTCCAGTGCCTACACGAGCGACAGCCCCGGTTCCTTCCACAACGAGGAGGACGAGGAGGAGGACGGGGGCGAGGAAGGCTCGGACGAGCAGTACCGCCAGATCTGCAACATGTACACCATGTACAGCATGATGAATGTAGGGCAGGCAGGTGAGGCTCCGCCCATGCGGGGCGTGGTCGGTGGGGGCACCGCCCACTGGGTGTGACACACCGAGGCTCCACCCACGGGGTGTGGTTTGAGGGGATGGGGTTCTTTGTGGGGGTGTGGTCAGGTGGGGCTCTGCCCGTTGTGGGGGTGTGGTCATCGGGGGCACACCCATTAAGGGGTGTGGTCACCTAATGCCCCACCCATGAGACAGGGTCACCTAATGCCCAGTCTCAGGCGTGGCTGGGGAGGGGTGTGGCCACATCTGGGGGGTATGTTTTGGGGATGTGGGTGGGGTCACCTGAGGCTCCACCTCTCTGGGGGTGTGGCCAGATGCTTCCATGCTCAGGGGGTGGAGCTAGAGGAGTTAGGCCCCACCCATAGGCTGTGTCTGTGGGTGGGCGTGGCTTATGGGCCCACTCCTAGGCTGTGTCTGTGGGTGGGCGTGGCTTACGGGCCCACCCATGGGTGTGGCTATTGGTGGGAAGGAGCCCCGCTGTAGGGAATGAGTGCTGGGTGTGGTCTGTTAGGCTCCACCCCTTGTGGGTGGTGTTTGTGGGTGTGGCCTGGTGGGGCTCCACCCCCTGGTGATGGTTATGGGAGGCACATGGCCAGGAGTTGAGCCCTGGGGTGACCCCCCCCCAGCTGACCCCCTGTGTCCCCCCGCCCCCTGGGGTCACCCCTCCCCAGCCGCCGAGAAGGTGGAGGCGCTGCCGGACCAGGCCACCTCGGAGTCACGCAACCGGGTGCGGGTGCGGCAGGACCTGGCCTCGCTGCCGGCCGAGCTCATCAACCAGATCGGGAACCGCTGCCACCCCAAGCTCTACGACGAGGGAGACCCCGCCGAGAAGCTGGAGCTCGTCACAGGTACGTGGGGAAGGGGGGGGTGTCCCCGCGGGGTGGGGGTCCCCAGGGGGTGCCCAGCCCCGCTCACCCGCCCGTGTCCCTCCCCAGGCACCAACGTCTACATCACGCGGGCGCAGCTGATGAACTGCCACGTCAGTGCGGGGACGCGGCACAAAGTCCTGCTGCGGCGGCTCCTGGCGTCTTTCTTTGACCGGTGAGTCGGGCCAGGGCGCCTGGCTTCTCCCCCTGCCCGGTTTTGGGGTCCCACAGGGGTTGGGGGGGCTGGACACCCACGTTCTCACCCCTCTTCTTCGCCCCCTCGCCAGCAACACCCTGGCCAACAGCTGCGGCACGGGCATCCGCTCGTCCACCAATGACCCGAGCCGAAAGCCGCTGGACAGCCGGGTCCTGCACGCCGTCAAGTGTGAGTGGGGGCACACGGGGGGACGGGGGGGGCACGGGGTGGGGGGGGCACGGGAGTGTTGGGTGGGGGGTCCAGGGAAAGAGAATCGGAGGGGTCTAGGGATGAGGGGGAGCCTGGGATTGAGAGATCCACTGGGTCTGGGGGTACGTGGGGATAGGGAAGACCCCAGCGAGGGAGGGGATGGCAGGAAATGGGGGACAGGGGAGACCCCAGAGAGGGGACAGGGCAGACCCCGGGGCTGGGGACACCCCAGAGAGGGGACAGTAGGGGACAGACAGGGCAGACCTCAGGGCTGGGGGCACCCCAGAGAGGGGACAGTAGGGAACAGGGCAGACCCCAGAGAGGGGACAGTAGGGGACAGACAGGGCAGACCTCGGGGCTGGGGGGACCCCAGAGAGGGGATGATCAGGGACAGGGGGGACCCCGGGGCTGAAGGGACCCTGGAGAGAGGTGACAATCGGGGACCGGGACAGGACAGACCTAAAGTGGAGCGACAGGTGCAGGTTCAGGTTCCTGAGCCAAACCCCTTCCCGCGACGCTGGTGACAGGGGCGGGCGGGCGGCACAGAGGACCCCTGCAGCGCTGCCCCTGTCACCCGTGTCACCATGTCCCTGTGTCGTCCCCCCCCTCCCCGCCCAGTTTACTGCCAGAACTTCGCGCCCAACTTCAAGGAGAGCGAGATGAACGCCATCGCCGCCGACATGTGCACCAACGCCCGGCGCGTCGTGCGCAAGAGCTGGATCCCGAAGCTGAAGCTGCTGATGGCCGAGGGCGACTCCTACACCTCCTTCATCAACGACACCGGCAAGCTGGAGCCCGACATCATGGGCCCCGAGCCGGCCTTTGAGGCCGCTGGCCACGAGGGCGAGGCAGGTGCCCCCGGGGAGGGTCTGCAGTGACCCCCACCCCCCTGCCCCGGGGACCCCCGCCGGTGCGGGGACCCCGACCACATAGGGAACCCCTGTGGTAGGGCCCTGCAGCTGGGTGAGGGTCCCTGTCGGTGGTGGGACCCCCCCTGCGCTGGGTAGGGGGACCTGTGGTCGTGGAGGGGCCCGTGTGGGTGTAGGGGACCCCCCCCCCCCGACTCCAGGCGGGCACCCCCTTGGGGCAGGGACCCCCCAGGGGCAGGGGAGCCACCGGGGAGGGCACCGTGCCGCTGTGGGGCCCCTGGCTGTGGGGTCCGGTCCCCTCCCCACGGGGTTTAGGATTTGGGGAGGGGGTGGCAGTGGCTCAGCTCAGCCTGGCTGCCCCCTCCTCCCCCCTCTGCCCCCCCTCCCAAGCGGTTTCAGGGGGCTGGGGGGGGCCGGGGCACACTCAGCTCGGGCTTTCCTTCCGTGCCGTAAACGGCAGGAGTTGACGAGGTCCCGTATCCCCTCCCCGGGGGCGTCAGCGTCTCTCCTGGCCCCCCACCCCACCCAGGTCCCCAATGTTGTCTCTGGGGCCCTCCACATCTCCTCCCCCCCCCCCCCAGGTGACGTTTCTCCAGGCACCCGCGTGGGTCCCCTGTGTCCCCTCCCCGGGGCCACTGTCTCTGCAGGCAACCGCATGTGTCCCCCCCCTGTGTCCCGTGTGTGTCCCCCCGCAGCCCAGGGACCAGCATCTCTCTGGGCAACCCCACGCGTTTGCCTCAGTCTTCCCCATCCCCCCCGCCCCGCCCCACCCCCCCCCCCCCCCCCCCCCGCCCAAAGTCCCGGCGTCTCCCCCGGCGCCTGCATGTGTCCCCCAGGTCCCCCGCGTGTCCCCCCCCGGGGCCAGAGTCTCTCCAGGTGACTGTGTGTGTCCCCTCCCAGGTCCCCCCTCCTCATGTCTCTCCAGGTGTTGTGTGTGTCCCCCCCCTCCCCCCTCGTCCCCTCCCCAGGGGCGGCATCTCTCTGGGCGTCTGCGTTTGTCCCCAGGCGATGGCACATGTCCCCTCCCCGTGCTGCCCAGCCCCCCCGCCCCCCATCAGAAAGGGGGTGTCCCCTCTCTGTGCCCCCCCTCCAGCCAGCTGTGGGTGAGGGTGGCTCATATTGGACCCCCCCCTCCACAGGGATGCAATTCCCCCATGGGGTTGAAGGCTGCACAGGAGCAGCCCCTCCTCGTTAGCCCCCCGCCTTCGTTAGCCCCCCGCTGCTGGGGCTCCTGGCCGGCTGCAACAAGGCTTTTACCATCCCGGGGGCTGGGGGGGTGACACGGGGACACCCTGGGCAGGGGTGGGCCCAGCGGCCTGGCCAGCCTGATGTGGGGAGGGGGTGCGGGTTGGCAGCCCACCTCTGCAGGGGGGGTCAAGGGGGGAACATACAGCCCCCTCCGCCCCCCCCAGCCGTGGCTCTGCCCCCCCCTCCCCTCTCCAGGCTTTGCACCGGCTTTATCCAAGCCCTGAAGGGGGAAACTGAGGCACTGTTTGGTGGCCCCTCCCCGTGCAAACTGGAGGGGCTGGGAGGCAACCCAGGCGTCCGCCCCCCCGCCCCCCCCCCCCTCCCCCCCCCCAACAGGTCTCCTGACGTTCGGTCAAGTGCCTTACCCGATGCCCGGCCCCCGGGCTCCGATCGCGTCTCCACTATCTCACCGCTCCGTGCCAAACCGCCCCGGCCCCCCCCCCCCGCCACCCCGGCCGGGGGGGGCACAGGGACCCCCACAGCCCCCTCTCACTCCACCCCAAGCCCCGGACGCCTGGGTTCTTCCCCTTCCCCCCTCACAGCCCACCCCCCACCCCCCCATTTTCCCCGTGCCTCAGTTTCCCCCCATTCCCTGTGTGATGAGTTGCACCGGTCTCAGCCCAACGGGGGGGTCCCCACTGTGTCCTCCCAATCCTCCTCCCCAGCTTTGCAGGCGCTCAGTGAGCCCAGCCCCCTCCCCTCCCCTTCCCTCCCCCTCCCCACCCCCCATTTCAGTGGGATGGGGCCTTCCCCCCCCCCCCCTTTTTTTTTTTTTCTGTTGGTTTTTTTTCCACCCCAAAAGCTGTACAGAAGCGGGGAGCGTGCGGTGGCGTCTCGGCAGCATGGACCCCCACCCTGGGCTTGCGCTTACCCCCCCTTACCCCACCCCCCACCCCGGGGCTGCCAGTGTCTGTCCTGTGTTATGAAGTGCCAAGACGCCCGTTCCCGGTGCCCCCCCGGCCCCCCCGAGTCGCTGGAGAATTGCACATGAACTGCTGTACGAGAGCGGAGAGGGACTGCAGAAATGTTAATAATGATAAATAAAACACAGAGGTTTGTAACAGCCCCCGCCTCCCGCCTGCTGGGGGGGCGCCCCCCCCCGCCCCCCAAATGCCCCCTGGGCCGGGGGGGGGAGCGCTGCACGGGGGGGGGGGTCGCACAGGGGTGTTGCACAGAGAGGAGCGGGGGTGGCGGGGGGTGGGAGTACGGGGTGATGTGTGGTGGTGGTGGGTGTGCAAGGCACCGGTGCATGTGGGGGGAGGGCGTGCAATGCACGGTGGTTGTGCAAGGTGCGTGCAGAGAGGTAGTGTGTGCAACGCTCACGCGAGGCACGGTGCATGCATGGGGAGTGCATGTGCAAGGCACAGCACTCGTGCAAGGCGCTGGTGCATGCACGGGGGGGTATGTGTGCGATGCACGGTGCTGGTGCAGCGCCCAGTGAACACACAGCGCTGCTGCACGTGAAATATTTGTGCAGTGCTCGTGCAACGCTCGTAATGCCAGTGCTTGTGCAAAGCCTGGTACACATGGAGGCCCGTGCTTGCGCAAGGCCCCGTGCTCGTGCAAAGCTCATGCAAAGCCCAGTGCTCGTGCAAGGCTCGTGCAAGGCCTGGTCCTCGTGCAACACCCGTGCAAGACTCGGCGCTTGTGCACGGCTCGTGCGAGGACGCTGCACGAGCAGCCGCAGGGACGGGGCGCGCGTAGGCGCCGGAGGGGGCGGGGCCTCCCTCCCGGCGCGCCCCGCCCCTGCCCTTATTTGGGCCGGCGGAAGCGTCCCCGCCCCCTTCCCCTTCCAGGCGTCACGGGCCCCAAATATAGTCATGGAAACGCCGCGCGGTTACCTCACGGGGCGGGGCGGGGCGGGGCGCGGGAAGGAGGGGGGGGGGGGGGGGTCCCAGGACCCTCACCCCATGGGCCACAGGGACCCGATCCTGGGGGGGGGGGCACCGGGACCACCACCGTATGGGGCACAGGGACCCCTTTACCGGCGGGAGGGAGCACAGGGACCCCATTCGGGGGGGGGCACCGGGACCCCCAGCCCATGCGGCACAGGGACCCCGTCACCCAGAGGGGCAAAGGAACACGATCCCGGCGGGGGTCACCGGGACCCCCACCCCATGGGCCACAGGGACCCGATCCTCGAGGGGGGGGGGGGTGCACAGGACCCCCTTACCCCGTGGGGGGGGCACCGGGACCCCCACCGTATGGGGCACAGGGACCCCCTTCCCCAGCAGAGCCCCCCCTCCTCCCAGCAGCCCCCTCCCATCCCCCCCGGGGCATTTCCGACCCCGGCGCCGCCGAGCCGGGCCGAGCCGCCGCGGGGCCGGATGCGGGGGGGGGGGGCGGGGGCGGGGGCGGGGGGGGAGGTGGCGGCGGGGCTATAAGAGCCCCGGGGGCGGCCCCGCCGCGTCCGCCGCCGGCCGCCATGGAGGAGGCGCAGCGGCTGCTCACCGTGTCGGTGTGGAAGCTGTACCGGTGCCGCCTGCAGCGCGGCGGCCTCCGCCTGCACCGGAGCCTCCAGCTCTCGCTGCTCGTCCGGGCTGCCCGGCACCGCTACCTGAGCGCCCGTGCGGCCGCGCAGCCGGGACCCGGCACCGGGACCCCTCTGGGGGGGGCACCCGTCCCGCACCGGGGGCAGCCCCCGACGGGGGACCCGCGCTGTGCCCAGGAACGGGGGGACACCCCCAGCCGACCGGTCCCGGACCGAGGGACCCCGCCGAGCCAGCCGGTTCCGGACCCCGGCACCACCGCGGACCCGGGGGATCCCCCCAGCCGACCGGCTCCGGACCCCCAAAGCACCGCGAACTGGGGGGTCCCTCCCAGCCGACCGACCCTGGACCGACGGACCCCTCCGAGCCGACCGATCGCGGATCCCCGCAGCACCGCGAACCCGTGGGACCCCCCCAGCCGACCGGTCCCGGACCGGTGGGACCCCCACAGCAAACCGCCTGCGGACCCGGGGGACCCTCCCAGCCGGTCGACGCCGGACCCCCGCAGCACCGCGAACCGGTGGGACCCCCCCAGCCGACCGGTCTGGGACCCCCGCAGCATCGCGGACCGGTGGGACCCTCCCGACCACATGGACCCCACGAACCGGGACCACCCCCCGGCCACCCCGATCCGGGACCACGACCCTCCGCCGCTGCCCCCCCGGGATCCACGGAGCGCCGCCCGCGCCCCACCGCCGCCTGAGCCGGGCTCCCCCGGCCCCCCCCGCGCCGGGCGCAAGCGGCGGAGCAGCGGCTGCACCGGTGCCGGGCCGGTGCCGGTACCGAGCAAACGGGCGCGGCTGGAGGCGGAGGAGCCGCCGCTGCCCCCGGGGCCGCCCGGGCGCTGCTCGGGGCCGCCCGCCGCCGCCTTCGGGCTGCTGGTCCGCGCCGTCGGGGCGTGCTGACCCCCCCCCCGGGGCACGGACGGCACAAAGTGGGTTGAGACGGAGATACGCCCCCCCAGCCCCGGGACATACGGACTCTCGGTGGACACACACCCCCACCCCCCCACGGTTGGACGTTCCTCCGTTACTGCTTGTGGTGCTGGAGGGGCCCTAGGCTGGCCCTGGGCGCCCCCCCTGCCCGAATTTGTTTAATTATTATTTTGTTAAATAAAGGTGGATTTTGTGCAGCTGCTGCCTCGGGGTGTGAAGGGGGGGGGCTGCTGTGTGCCTATGACACCCCCCTAGATGCCCCCTTCCCCCAAATTGGAGGGCGTCCCCTGATAGGTCGGTTGGCTTGGCCCAAACTTGGTGGGGGTGGGGTGGAAATTGGGCTGCTTCCCCCCCCCCCCTTCCCCCTCCCGCCTCAGTTTCCCGCACCACCGGGGTGGCGGGACTCCACAACCTCGTGGGGAGCGGGGACCTTCTTCCCCCCCCCCCCCCCCCCCTTCCGGGAACCTCCACGTGTTGCCCACGCGGGGGCTGAGCCCGGGGGCGGGTTGGGGGGTCAGGGCCGGCGCCCGGATGCCGGTGTCCCCTTGGGGGGGGGTGGGGGCGGGGGGGCACAGATTCCCGCGTGGCGGCGGGAGCGTCCCCGCGGCATCGGGGCTGGGGGCGCAGGGTCCCGCCGTGGGTGCTCGGGTCGGGACACCCCCACCCCCCGGTGCGCTGGACCGGGGATGCTGCTGGTTCCGGGGGGGATCGTGTCCCCTCCCCCCATGTCCCCGGTGCCCCGGGCGGGGCTGCGGCGCTTCCTGACTCCGCCGCTTCCTCGTTCCTGCAGCGGCGGAGGGGGGGCGGGGGGTGTGAGCTGTGCCGGGACCACCTCGGGGCCCTCCTCCCCCCCACCGGGGCCCGATCCCGGGAAGGAGCGAGAAGGGCTCGATCCAAAATTCCTCTTTTTTAATGGTTTCGGTTTTTTCGAGGGTGGGGGGGGGGGGGGAAGGCAGGAATTTTTTTGTTGTTGTTGATATTTTTTTTGTCCTTTTTTTTTCTTTTTTTTTTTCTTTTTTTTTTCTTTTTTCTCTTTATTTCTGGTTTCGGTAACTCGGTTCATGCAATGTCGGCAGCCCCGGTCCCGCCGCCTCCGTGCCTCGGGCGGGGGGGGGGGGTGGTGGGTGCCCGGTGCCCGGCCCTGAGCCTCCCCGGGCTCTGCCGCCCGTTCCCGCCCCGGCGGCTCCTCCCGGTCCGGGCCGCCGCGCGCCCGTGCGGGGCGGGGGGGTGGGAGTGTTGGGGGGGGGGGGGGGGATGGTCCCCGGGGCCGCCCCCCGCGGCGGCTCCTCCAGATGATAAAACTCATCCATAGCCCCGGGAGCGGGGTGGGGGGGTTGTTGGCGTCCACCACCCCCCCTGTCGCGATATATCGCCGCAACGGCGCGCTGTCGCGATAGGTGGCCGGAGGCGCCGCTAGCAGCAGTCATCGTCCGTCTCGCTGTAGGGGTCGCGGAGGCCGGGCCGCCCCTTCCCGGCCCCGTGCCCCGGGTAGTAGCCGTTGGGCAGCCGCCGGCCGGGCCGGGGGGGCGACGGGCCCGGCCCCCCCCCGCCGCCCCCGCCCCCTCGAGGGGCTCGGGGGGGGCGTCCGTCGAGCGGCGGCTCCGGATCGCGGGACCCCCGGGGGGCGTCGCTCCAGCGGGCGGCGGGGCGGGCGGCGCGGGGCGAGGGGGGCGCGGCGGCGGGCGGCGGGGGGCGGCGCGGTCCGCGGGCGGGGGGCGGCGCGGCGGGCGGGGGGCGGCGGCCGGCGGGCGAGTAGGAGACGTGCGGCCGCGGCGTGGCGGGGGTCGGCGGCAGCTGGCGGCGCGCGCGGCGGGGGGTGCTGGTCCCCGAGGTGGAGAGAACCGGGCTGCCGCTCACCGAACTACTGCCCTGCAGCAACAGCGGGACACGGGGATGGCGGGGGGGGCACGGGGGGGGCAGGGGGGCGCGGGGGATGGGGGGAGGCGGGGGGACACGGGGACATGGACACGGGGATATGGGGGGACACAGGGGGACATGGGGGCGGGGGGGACGGGGACATGACATGGGGGCGGGGGGGATGGGGACACGGAGGGAGGCGGGGGGGCACGGGGGGGACATGGGGGCACGGGGACATGGGGGACATGGACACGGGGATATGGGGGGACATGGGGGCGGGGGGGATGGGGACACGGAGGGAGGCGGGGGGGACATGGGGGGAGGCGGGGGGACATGGGGGGCATGGACACGGGGATATGGGGGACACGGGGGGACATGGGGGCGGGGGGACGGGGACACGGAGGGAGGCGGGGGACAGCACGGGGGGACACATGGGGAAGACGGGGGACAGGTGAAGGGACATGGGGGGACACGGACATGGAGGACAAGGGAAAGGACACGGGACACGGAGGGGAGACGGGGGACAGGCAGGAGGGACATGGACAGGAGGAGGGACACAGATGGGGGGGACACGGAGAGGGAGACGGACATGAGGGATATGGGGGGACAGGGGAAGGGACATGGGGGGACACAGGGGGATGGACACGGAGAGCGGGGGTCACGGGCACAAGCGGAGACATTGGGGGGGTGTCACGGCCATGAGGGATCACGGATGGGGGGAGGGCGGGGGGGCGGGTCACAGCCACGGGCCAAGCAGACACGGTGGGGCCGGGGGGGGGGCAGAGAAAAGCAGCGGGGACACAACGGGGGACACACACACAAACGAGAGAGCAGAGGGAAGAGAAGTGAGAAGAGGCGGGGGGGGGCGGGGGGGCGGCTGCCGGGTCCCCCCAAAGCCAGTTGCCAGGCAAAAGAAACCAAAGCGGGGTGGGGGGGTGGGGGTGGGGGGCAGGATTCAGCCAGGAGAGATGGGAGGGGGAAGCAGGGGCTGGAGAAGTTTGGAAGAGTCGGCTGGGGGGGGGGGTGTCCTGCACCCCCAAACTGTCCCCTAGGGAAGGGTTGGGGACCATGCACCCCAAGCTGGGACCGGCGGGGGGGGGGTGTGTGTACATGCCAATCTGTTACCTGGGGAGGGGGCGTGAGCCGTGAGCCGTTACCTGCAGGCACCCAGGATTCGGGGTCTGTGCACCCCAACACTGGCCGGAGGGGCGGGGGGGGCACCCTAATTCAGCCCTCTGAGGGGGGTGGCCGTGCACCCCCTGCTTATCGGGGTTGGGGGGCGTATGCTGCAGCCCGGGGGGGGGTCTGTGCACCCTGACCCGAGGCAGTGACCCCAGCACCTCTCCCAGGGTGCACGGCTGGGCACCCCAACTCCATCACCCACCCCAGGGCTGGGGGGGGCACCCCCAAACCTCAGCTTAGGGGCTGTGCCCCCCCCCCCCCCCCCGGACTAGTGGGGGGGCCCCCCAACCTGGCTGGAAGGGCTGAGGCCCCTGATACAGTTAGTGCAGCCGGGCACCCCAATATTGGGAGGGGGGCTGCACCCCAATACTGGGCATGTGGACCTGCGCACCCCAATGCAGGGTTCGGGGGGGGGTCCTGCACCCCAATACTGGGTATGTGGGGCTGTGCACCCCAAAGCTGGGGGGCGGTCCCTGCACCCCAAGCCTGGGTGCGTGGGGCTGCACACCCCAATGCAGGGCCCTGGGGGGGGTCCCCTGCACCCCAAGCCTGGGCGCGTGGGACTGTGCGCCCCAAATCAGGGCTCGGAGGGGGGGTGTGTGTCCCTGTACCCCAACCCTGGGCCGGGGGCACATCCCCTCGGGGGCTAAGGGGGAAATGGGGTGGGGGTCACCCCAAAACAGCCCAGGGCAGCAAAGAGGCTCCCCCTGGGGCTGCGTCCCCATGCAGGATTGGCCCCCCACAGGGGGTGCTGGGGGGGGGGGGTGGGGGTGGTGCAGCTTCTTTCCAAACTTTTCAGCGTGGTGGGGGGGTCGGCTGGAGCCTGGGGGGGCCAGAGCAGACGGTGGGGGGCCCCGAACCGCTTACCTGGGCCACCCCTCGCCGTGACAGCGCAGCCAAAGCAGAGCGATGGGGAGACAGAGAGGTGAATCAAGGCAGGGCCCCCCCAAGCAGCGGGGGGCACCGGGGGGCCAAGCGAAGTGGCTCTGTGCGGGCAGGGATGGGCGGGGGGGGGGGGGGTCCGATAGTGGAAAGGCGGTGGGGGGGGCATCTGGAGGGGTCGAAGCGTTGCTGCGGCCAACTGCCACCCCCCTTTGCACCCCCAGATCCCCCCCAGGGGTCACCCACTGCTCCCCAGCCCTCCAAGTCCTCCTTCTGGGTGCTGTCCCTCTTGGGGGGAAAGGCTGGCCCCCCCCCCCAAGGCAGGGCATGCTGGAGGGGGCTCTGTGGTCCCCCCGGTATAAACGGGTGGGTAGAATGGGCAGGGGGGCTGGGACCCCCCCACCTTACCCAAGCAGCCACAGACCATTGGGGGGGGGGGTGTCCCAGTGCCCCTGGTACTTGGCCAGTGGGGGGGGGGGTGGTCCCAATGCCCCTTGTATGTGGCCAGCACCAGTGGGTGGGTGGGTGGGGGTCCCTGGGGGTCCCAGTGCCCCTGGTACGTGGCCAGCACCAGTGAGGGGGGGCATCCCGGTGCTGGGGGGTGTCTTTGGTTGACACCTGAGCCAGAGGCCACCCAGCCGGGGGTGGGGAGGCAGCCCTTGCCTCACCATGGGGGGGGGGTGTCCTGCACCCCCCTCCCCATGCCTAGAGGCGGAGGGGGGAGCGGAGGGGGGCACCCACCTGCCGGGGGGCTGCGTGCTCCCGACCCTCGCTGGGGGAGCGGGACCAGCGTCGGTCACGGGAGCGGGGGCGGCCGTAGTCGTGCCGCTCGGGGGGGCAGCGCTCCTTGTCCCCGGGGCCGTGGTGGTGGTGGTGGTGGTGGTGGTGGTGGTGGTGGCGGTGCTTGCGGTCCTTGGCGCGGCCCCGCTCGGGGTCCCGCTCCTTGGGTGGGAGGTCGCCCGACTGCGTTGTGACGCTGAGGTCCGTGCCCAGCCCTGCGTGGGATGGGGTGGTGGTGAGGGGGGGCAGCGGGGGGGCAGGAGGTGGGGGTGCCAAGGAGCAGGTGTGGTGGCTTAGGGACATGGGGGGACCCGGTGGAGGAGGTATGGTGGCCCAGGGGACACCAGGGCCAGGAGATGGGGACCCAGTGGAGATGGGATGGCCCAGGGGACACGGGATGCAGGAGGTGGGGACACAGTGGAGATGCGGTGGCCCGGGGGACATGGGATGCAGGAGGTGGGGACACAGTGGAGATGCAGTGGCCCAGGGGACACGGGATGCAGGAGGTGGGGACACAGTGGAGATGGGATGGCCCAGGGGACACGGGATGCAGGAGGTGGGGACACAGTGGAGATGCAGTGGCCCAGGGGACACGGGATGCAGGAGGTGGGGACACAGTGGAGATGGGATGGCCCAGGGGACATGGGATGCAGGAGGTGGGGACACAGTGGAGATGCGGTGGCCCGGGGGACATGGGGGGACCTGGTGGAGGAGATGCAGCGGTCCAGGGGACACCAGGAGCAGGAGATGGGGACCCAATGGCAAAGGGGACATGGGGTGCAGGAAATGGGGACTCGGTGGAGGAGATGTGGTGGCCCAGGGGACACCAGGGCCAGGAGATGGGGACCCAATGGAGGCGATGTGGTGGCCCAGAGGACATGGGATGCAGGAGATGGGGACCCAGTGGAGATGTGGTGGCCCAGGGGACGTTAATGTCACAAGAGGTGGTGGCCTTGGGGACAGCTGGGTCAGGTGATGAAGGGGACCCATCAAAGAGAGGGTGGCCTTGGGGGCACCCAGGGCAAGAGGAGGTGGTGGGACCCAGGGGATGCTCTGGGGGGGGCAGAGGTGGGGGGACTGTCAGGTCCCACCTGTGTCCACGTCGGTGTAACGGCTGAGGGAGCGCTCGGAGGCGCGGTGGCTCCGTTCCCGCCGGCGCTGGTGGTGCCGCTGGCTGTCCTCGGGGATGACGCGCTCCAGTGAGTAGTCATCCAGGCGGATGCCCCGGGCGCGCGGGTGGCCCAGCATGGAGGCCGAGCGCTTCATGGGGCTGGCGTCTGAGATGGTCTGAGGGCGAGAGCGGAGTGGGGACGGTCAGGGGGGCTGGGAGGGGGCAGCTCCTGTGGCGGGGGGGCTTGAGGGAAGAGTTACCTGTGTGTGCTGGCCCATTTGTAGCACTTTGTCCTCCAGCTACCCATCCATCCATCTGTCCGTCCATCTGTCTACCCACCCATCCGTCCATCTGTCCATCCATCCACCCATCTACCCATCCATCCACCCATCTACCCATCCATCTACCCACCCATCCGTCCATCCATCCATCCATCCATCCGCCCATCTACCCACCCATCCGTCCACCCATCCATCCATCCATCCGCCCATCTACCCATCCATCTACCCACCCATCCATCCATCCATCCGCCCATCTACCCATCCATCTACCCACCCATCTGTCCATCCATCCATCCATCCACCTATCTACCCATCCATCTACCCACCCACCCATCCATCCATCCATCCGCCCATCTACCCATCCATCTACCCACCCATCCGTCCATCCATCCATCTATCCGTCTACCCATTCATCCTTCTGTCCCTCCATCAACTGTCCACCCACCCACCCACCCATCCATCCATCATCCACCTGTCCATCCATCATCCATCCATCCATCTGTCCACCCATCCGTCCATCCACCTGTCCATCATTCCATCTATCCACCCATCTATCCGTCCGTCCATCCCAGCCCCCCTGTTGCCCCCCTCCCTCCCCCCCTGCCCCATCCGGGCCGTAGCCCCCCCTGCCCCCCAGCTCTATCCCTGCTCCCCCCTTGCAGTGGGTGCAGGACCAGTGCCCCCACAGCCACCGGCGCTGTGCCCCACACTGTCCCCACAGCTCCTGCCTTTGGTGGGTGCTGGCCCACTGTGCTCCATGCTGGGGGTCCCACGGCTGGACTGGGGGGGACAAGGTGTCCCCTGTGCCCGTGTCCCCACCGCCCTGGGGACGGACACGCTCCGGCGCAGTATCTCAGCCCCCTGGGAGAGACCCCCCTCACCCCCCGCTGCTCTAACCATTGACTGCGCCGCCACCGCCGGGACCCCTGAGTGTCACCGGCCACTAAGCAGGATGGGGGGGGGGATGGGGGGGGGATGGGGGCAAGGGGATTGGGGACAGAATGTGGACACAAGGTCAGGGGATGGGGACACTGCTCCTTGCTGGCCACGCTGGTGCTGGGACACGGGGACACGGGGTGGCCCAGGGGATGGGACACGGAGGGGATGGATAAGAGGGGGGGTGCAGGGGGGCCAAGGAGGCGGGACAGGGACAGGCACTGGGGACAGAGGGACAGACAGATGGACAGACAGGAGTCAGGAGCTGTCTGGTTAGCGGGTGTCCCAGGACAGGAGAGACTGGGAGGGACGGAGAGTGGGATGGGGGGATGGAGGGATGGAGGGTGGGAGGGAGGGAAGGGTGGGAGGGATGGGGGGACAGAGGGGACAGAGGGATGGAGGGGACAGAGGGACAGGGAGACAGAGGGACATGAGGGACAGAGGGACAGAGGGACATGAGGGACAGAGGGACAGAGGGACAGAGGGACAGAGGGATGGGGGGGACAGAAGGATGGGGGGGACAGAAGGATGGGGGGGACAGAAGGATGGGGGGGACAGAGGGATGGGGGGGACAGAGGGATGGGGAGACAGAGGGATGGGGAGACAGAGGATGGGGGGACAGAAGGATGGGGGGGACAGAGGGATGAGGGGACAGAAGGATGGGGGGGGACAGAGGGATGGAGGGATGAATGGAGGGATGGTGGGACAAAGGGATGAATAAAGGCTGGATGGAGCAACAGACGGTGCAATGAAAGGGTGGAGGGAGGGATGCAGGAATGTGGGGATGGAGGGATGCAGAGATGCAGGGAGGGATGCAGTGGCAAAATGAGTGTGGTGAAGAGCAGGAGCTGATGAGACAGAGATGGCTGGAGCAGGGAACAGCAAAATGAGAGCAATGATGGAGGGAGGGAAGGATGCGGGATGGAGGGATGGAGGCAGGGAAGGATGGCGGGATGGAGGGAAGGATAGCGGGATGGAGGGAAGGATGGCGGGATGGAGGGAAGGATGGCGGGATGGATGGCGTGATGGATGGATGGATGGCGTGATGGAGGGATGGAGGGAATGGATGGCGGGATGGAGGGATGGAGGCAGGGAAGGATGGAGGCTGGAGGGATGGAGGCAGAGGGCAGGCAGAGCCTGGCGGGGGGCTGCATGGGGCATGGGGCCGGGAGGGAGCAGGTGGAGCGGGGGGCTCTTGGCGGGGCCCGGCGGTACCATACACGGAGGTTATTCCCTCGGGGTCGGACCTTCCTCCTCTGCTAGAGCCAGCCCAGGCGGTGCCCGCAGAGCCGCGAGAGAGAGAGAGACCAGAGTAACACGGGGCCGGAGGGCGGGGGCCGGGGGCGGCGGGGGCCGGGGTCAACCCCGCAGGGAGCCAAGCACCAGCCGGGCGAGCAGCAGCAACGAGCGGAGCAGCCAGAGCATCCCTGTCCCTGTCCCTGTCCCCAGCCCCGGGCATGCGGAGGGGGGGCCACCCCCGCAGCTGGTGGCACCCGCTGGCACCGAGGACACGGATCCGTGTCCCTGGGGAGCGGGGGTCGCCCATGGACCCCCACTGTTGCTGGAGGGGGACGCGTGTCCCTGCGCCGGAGCAGGCTGGATGCCGCGCTGGAGCAGATGCAGGAGTGTCCCCAGCCTGGGGACCGGGGGAGGTGGCACCTCTTCCCCAGCTTCACGCCCACCCCTCAGGCCCCTGCCGCCATGCTCATGCCCCCCCTGAAGCCCCCAGCCCAGCAGCTGCAGCCATTTGGGGGGGAGGGGGCACAGGACGCTGCTCCTGCCACCGGCTGCATCAAGGGGTCCACACCGCCTCAGTCGCCACAGCGCCCCGCCCCCC